>NW_009615772.1:53774-75839 GCF_000690535.1 Cariama cristata | reverse complement strand
GCTTTAGTCTGTAGTCATAAATTAATCCTTTTTATTCACTTTCTTTAATATGTATGAATTATTTAAGTAGGTACAATTAACTTTAAAGTAGGAGGTTGGGAACGCCCTATTGAGTCAAGACAACTATCAATTTTTCTTCTCTTTTTCAATGTTCACCCATTTTTTTGTATAATTTTATATTATCTATGTCAATAAATGTACTCCAACACTCTCTTCACACACTGTTTAAGGTTTTTGGGTTTTGTTCTGGTTTAAACAGTAACTATATTCTAAAAAGAAATTGATTGGCCATGTTAGTTCTCTGGTTAAAAGTATATAAAGTGTATTAAGTGTAAAATTCAACAGTAGCCATACTGTATCTGCAGCCCTAAATCTGAAAATATTGATGTGTGTCTATCATTTTGAACACATTCATATTACAACTGGCTTCACTAGTTATGTTTTACAATAATAAAATTAACTTCATTTATTAATATTGATGTAATATAAATTAGCTACATAAGAAACAGGGAGCATTATTTCCACTGCAGTTTCTTACTTAAATGTTGCTAAAAAGAAGTAAACATTATTGCACTCCTCTATTTTAAAATCTTTGTTGAAAATATAATTCCATTATGACCTTTCCATGGCATTTTAGAAAGACAGAGTTTTGAAGAGACAGGAAGAAATAAATTATATTGTAAAGTACAAATATCTGCCTAAACTACACTGATCTCAACAGTCCTACTCCTTGACTCCTTTTTCAATTAGATATTAAATAAACTCAAATTATCTTGAACAGATATTGCACAAAGAAGTCCCTTTAAATACTTACTATAGAAAGGCAGATTCCTTACCCTTAAATCAATGCTTCCCTAATGCAACATCCTACTGAGCTGAATACTTTTGATTTAAGCGCCTTGATATTGGAAATGAGCTAGCAAGTTTTTCTTTTGAAATTTAGTCCCTTACACTAAGCAAGCTGCAATCTTCTAACTCAACAGATGCTTTACTGATCACCTACTAAGGCCCACTGTGATTAAATTTACATAACAGTTGCTACGACAAACATTACTCTGCTGACAGTTTCAGTGAAAAAAAATTATATCTGGGCTGACATTTTTGCACCTCATTCCTTTCTGAACATCAGTTTTATTTCAGAGTTTGAGAAAAATTGGTTGAATTTTTTTTTCAGTCATGAATGGCCTCTGCTTTTTTGCAGGAAAGCACCTTTTACCAAACGAAAGTGAAACAGCGCTATTCCTCTGTAGATATAAAGTTGCAACGTTTCCTCAATTTCTTTCACCTTCATTTCTCTCTCTTTACAGGTATGAGGATATTAAATGCAAGCATAATCCAATTTATTCATAATATAATACATAATTAAACTCTGAACATTACAAGTGAGAATATTAATGTTCCAATAATAACATTTTAATTCCTTATTTCCAGTAGACTGACAAGTTTTAAAACATATACTAAAAAAATTATATAGTGTTAAATTGGTAAAGTTTCCTCTAACTTTCTTATTTCTTGATCTTGGGATTTAGAATTGCATGCCACTAAAAATGCACTGAAGAAGGGCAAGAGAGAGTTTGTAGTTAAAATATTCCATGTTTTTCCCATGTGCACTGGGTCTGGAATGGATGGAGTTAATTTTCTTCACAGCAGCCCATATGGTGCCGTGTTTTCTACACACGATCAAACCGGTGTTGATTAACACGCCGATGTTGTAGCTGTTGCTGAAGGGTGCTTGCACAGCATCAGGGCTTCCTCTGCTTCTCACACTGTCCCCCAGCCCACCCCAGGGAGTATGCCGGGGGGGGCAAGAGTTATTTTTCCTTTCTTTCCTTCACTTCTTGAACTGTCTTAATCCCAACTGACAAGTATTTCTTGCTTTTCCCTTCTGATTTTCTCTCCTATCCCATTGAGGGGCTGACTGAGCAAGCCAGTGGGTGGGGGCTTACCTGCCAGATAGGTCAACCCACCACAACATTCCATACGCCATAAGAAATGGACCAATTAATTACTTACCAAAATATTAAATAAACAGATCAAATTAAAAACCAAAATTTTGAGAAAAACCCATAGCTAGTCAAACATTGAGAACGGAAAAACAAGTGTGAACCCTACAAAACCTGGGCAAGAAATATTACTGAAACATTACGCCTACCAAAAATGTAGTTACTAGAGATAAAATTATTACGCTACTCTGAACCTCCAGGCAGCCAGATCAATGTATTATCCAGTTATAAATATGACACACAGTAATATTTGTTGTGCTGTTATATTAAAAAACCAAGTGTAACACAAAAAAGATTATAATTAAGTCAGTATTTTACATTTAATAGAAAACTGAAGACTATATCTTTGTGAATTCTCTTAATTCCATTCTGTTTGTTGCAAACTATGAGAACATACTATGACAGGCCAATATCATTACTGGCACATAGCACTAGTAAAACATTAAAATTATGTTACTGAATGATACATACATAATGCCAATCAGCAATGTACATTCATACTGAAACATGGCAAATACAGAAACTGAATTTGCTTGACAGACCAGCATATATTTTCATATGTAGAAATTACTAGGTGATATTTAGTCATGCTCTCATTGGGAGGAAAGAAGAGCAAAACCAAAACACCCCCTATCCTTTGAATTTTTCATCCCTATTTATCAATTTATCCCAGAAGTCTGACATCCATAGCATGTTAATAAATATTTCTACACATTAATTTGAAAAATGAGTTATTATTCTGTACTGAAATAGGACGCAATAGTTTCTATCAGGCCTGAATTATTAAAGTGAAATAAACATGGATTTAAGCAAAGAGGCAATAATGATAATAAAAATAAATGTGGTGGTTACGCAGGTTGGCAGGGCTATGGAATTGCAGCTTTCCCACCTTGGAAGTCATAAATTAGAATCTGTCATAGGATTCAGCTCACTTTTTTCACCATTTCCTACCACTGCTAGAGATGGAGAATGTGAAAGATTACTTGAGTTGCAAAACTGGTCTCCCTTCATTGCAAAAGCATGAGGTTTTATCACCAACTTTGCCTACCTCATTTCCTGCTGCAGATTAGCCTAGGGACAGTTTATCTGCACTAGGTACCAACCGCCATGTACATGCACTAGACATTTCCAAAAATGTCTAATACGAATCATTAAGTCTCTCTCCTAATGCTGTACAGGAGATGACAGTCCATCAGGGCATTACCAGTTTGATAACAGAAGAGAAATCTTTTTATGACTATGACACTGATCAGTGTTTAAATGTACCATTTTAAAAAAAAATAAAAATCCAGATGTATTCCAGTTAAATGAAGACTGATGTTGAAGTAGCAAAAACATGCAAGAGATTCCTAAGAACCAGGCTAGATCGGGAGGATAAGTGGCAGGAGGAACAGAGAAGCAAATAAGAGGACTTATAAATTCCTAGATCTCTGTGACTATCTGAAAGGCAAAATATCTCTTGCAAGAGAAGAAGATCTTCCCTTAATTTCCTTTAAGTACATCTTTCTAAGCTTCCTTCTTGGCAGCTTATCTCTAACAGTTGAAGGAACTTTCCCATTTGATTACAATAGGAAGTAGAATATACACACAAGTAGCAGGATTTAATAGCTTAAAAATCCATACTTTGCTAACAGAAATCGTCCTTTTCTGTTATACACAGGTCATATACAGTATATTAAAAAAAATAATCTATTTTCAGGATGTAACATGCAAGCTACAGCCAAAATAAGGATACAAATCAAATCATAGAAACACAGAATGGTTTGGGTTGGAAGGGACCTGTAGAGGTCATCTAGTCCAACTCCCTGCAATGAGCAGGGACATCTCCAACCAGACCAGGTTGCTCAGAGCCCCATCCAGACTGACCTTGAACGTTTCCAGGGATGGGGCATCTCCCACCTCTCTGGGCAACCTGTGCCACCGCCTCACTACCCTCATTGTGAAAAATTTCTTCCTTATGTCTAGTCTTTATACCTATAAAAATAGTATGGCACAATAAAAGTAGATGAATACCTAGATATCCTTAGATCACAGCTCATAGTGATCAGTTATCAAAATCATGCTAAAACTACATTAAACTAAGAATGAGTTAAGTTAAATTTAAGGGCAGTGAAAAGCAGTGCTGATAATGAAGTGCATTAAAATATCACTGACTTTTTTAACAGCAATACTTCAGTTCCTATATTTGCTACAAAACCCAAGAAATTTGTACAATTAAATTATTATACTATTGCACTTAGGGAAACAGAAAGACCTGCGGAAATGGCAGTAATAACATAGCAATTACGTAAATGAAAGTTTATCAACTGCTGAATGATAACATGCTTACTGTGCATGTGTGAAAAACTAGAAAAACTAAGAAAACTTGACTGGTCCTCAAATATAAACATCAGTATGCATGTTGATTAAAAAGAAGTACAAAAGGTTAGTTGAAATAAGGAAAATGGTCCCTTGTCATGACTGTATTTTGAAATACATATCTTTCTTTTGCCTTTTTAAGGATGAGATGTTAAAGTGTAGCTGGGAAATTCTGAAATATATAAAAAACATCATTGACGTAGTATGATTTTAACTAAGTGCAAACAAATTAAATAAGGTGCTTTTATTTTCTACTAATGCCACAGAAAAAGTAAATAACCTTTCAGACAAGGTGTCATACATGCTTTTATCATGTGCTTCATCTTCCTCGTTTACCATATAATCTTACTAATCAAAACCCAAAGTCAAGAGCGTGAAAAGACAAAACAGGATTTGCAGAAGATCAACTGGATAATTATAGTTTCTACCATAGGTCGGAAACACGACTTACTTTTATTATCTAGCTGAGCCCTGTATTTACTAAATCCTTTTAGCCGTACTCTCTGGCCCAGCAGATCAAGGAACTCTTCAAAAGCTGGTCCTGCCATCTCATTGTTATACATTTCTTCCTCTGTGCTTTGGCCTGCTTTGCAGTAAAGGATACCAATCTTATGTTGAAAACTCAGCTGAAATAAAAAAAAAGGAAAGGAAAAATTATAGAAGCAAAGGGAAGTCAACACTAGAAAAAATATTATCAGTGAAAATATTAACATTGTTATAACCCCTGGCAGAAGTTACCTGAAAGTGAAAAAATAAGTGTTCTGATTTGGGCAATCAAGTCACCACAGAAAGAAAAAAAATAATTTAAAAAACCCCAACAACTATCTTGAAAGAAAACTAGATTGTCACTATCCAAACACAGACAAAAGCAGTGCAGGAAGACTTTTGACTTTGTCAGTTATCTATAAAAGTACACTTTCCTGCAGGTTACAGTATGAGAACTGTAATTGGCAATTTTTGTGTAACTCTCTTCTTTCTCAGATTCAAAACAAGGTGAGCTTATTTTCCCTTATTTCTACCCTTTAAAGTTCAGCGCAGTTCAGTTCAAATGGGCCCTCAGAACAGTAATTTCTGTTATACGTAATCTTTTGCCCTTTCCATAAAATTGCCCATGTTAAAAATTACTTCCCATTTTCAAAAGCATACTGCAAGCTAGAAATCAGATTACAGCTAAACAGTTTTGTTAAACAAACTGGAGTCTCAATTCTAGAACATGAAAGAGAGAAATTACTTCCATTGAAAAAGTATAAAAACTATAAAAAGTCGAGTATAAAAAGAGATGATTACTTCTTGAGCAGAGTATTATCTAGTTTTCTTCGCTTTTATGCATACTTAAATGACAAACAGGAAACCTCCACGTGAATGGATTAGTCCTATTACTCTTAACCGACACCTTTTAGAGCTTCACAACCTGACAGAGACCATCAGTCACACCAGATTCCCTTAACACATTTATCTATATTCACGGCTCAAATCAACCCTCCCGTAGAGAGTTGTAGACTTCTCTTAATCAAACTTCAGGATTAGCCTCTAAAATGCGTGTTATGCAAAAAAAATATTCTTATTAGAGCAAAGGTGACAAGAACAGTCTGCTTCACCTTCGTCATACGTAACACACAGTCTGCCACGTTGAGTTTATTGTAAAACTCAAATCTATAGACATGCTACTGCACTGATGTTTTACCACAGTAATTTTGGGGAAAAGCTACAAGATGAGAATACTAAAAGGTCGAGTCAACAAAACATACATACATGAAAGAAGCAAGCATCAAAAACATCATTCCAGACTTCACATAATCCTTAACCTTCCCTCTTCAATAAATGCTGAATTTCTCCATTGTAAGCAGAGAGTTGTATATAAGGCAGTTGCCAACAGTCAATTAAAAAAAACTCCACACACACCACTACACAAATCCTCATCAACCCTGGAGAAATAAAAGCTTTCACTGTGCTTTTACTAACCTAGTCTTCTGTGTTTTCATGATGCTACTGCTTTTTTAGGCTACTATTCTTTGTCTCCCATGCAATTCAAGATTTAACTTGACAGCACTCTTAGCTTAACTATTTGCCCTCATGCACAACCGACACACAAAAAATCCCCAAGATGTCCAAGTCAATGAAGATTTTTGAAGGCCATAGACAGAAACATTGACACTATGGTAAATGTATTAAAATGAAGTAACAGGGAAATGCTAGAGTATTAAAGTCAATAGCAAAACACTTCACAACATCAATCGGGCCTGGAGTTCTCTTCTCACTATGAAGTTAAGCCTATCAGCAGGACAATTTCTTCTCCTGGTAACGAGTACAAAGAGGCCTAACGCTGTGATTTCAGCAGATCTATATTCATGGCAATGCACGCTACAGAATTTGGTCTACTGGACCAGCAGGCATAATGTATGATGTAATGTATGAGTAATGTATGACGGCAGCCCTCCTGCCCGCCCGGTGAGCCCCAGTCCGTCCTCTCCCTCTGATAACTGCTTTACGAAGGGGTGAGGCCGTGTGGTATATACTCTGGCAGGAGGTCATTGACACCAGGGAGCCGTTAGGAACAAAGACCAGGCTTAGTAAGGACAGGAATGAGGAACGGTGCTGCAGTAAGGTTTCACCTGGGCAGCACAGAACACAGAAGATCTAGGAGCTGTGCCAAAGTCTGATGTGGAATGGGAGGGATGACCATCTGAAATAAAAGGAGGTTCGGGGTTATGGATGCACTGTAGGAGCTGCCCAAGTCAGAGAGCTGAGCTCTGGAGGAGGGTTGAGCGTGCTCTTGTCATTTCCTTTTGACTGGCATGAGACGCTATCCATCCACAGTGTCTTCTTGTTTGATCCCCAGTTTGAAGTACTGCCTGGAGAGAGTTAGGTTTTTAACAAAAGGTCCCAGATTGCACACTGGTGACTATTTTATTCAGTGGAAAGCCAGCATGAACATTTCATGGAGGAAACTGGAAGAGAACTGGTCATATAAACATTAGATTACAGGAAGCAGTGCTGTTACTTGACACTTCCCAGCAGAGACTTAAAAGTGATTGTGAGCACACTACCACCTCTATCCCAGCTCTGGCTCAAACAGTTTAGCTTAAATCATAGGGAATTTAAGTTAATTTCCTTGACTTCACACTAGAATCGAGGAGTGGAGAAGTTAAATGCTAACTGAGCCACCAACAATAGGGGCAACAACTAACAGTAAAGAAGCACCTGGGCAAAATATTCAGTCTAGAAATATGCAGTTGCACTCCTTCATTTTTTCTGAGGGCATCAGTCATTCCTGAATTTGCTCATGAATATCAATATAATTCTAAACAGGAATGAAGACTACCTCTATCTTCCAAAACAACCTACCATCTCACGGTTTAAACATTGTCCTAGGACACATTGAAGATGAGGATCTGCAACTCCCCAGCCCAAGGAAGGAATTAATCCTGGGTTTTCACTTCATAGAGAAGTACTGTAAGCTTTAGGCAATTCTGTACAAAGTTGGTTCTATCAATACCGCTGTTCCTAAAGAAGGCAGCAGCTGTAAGCCCATTTGCAGTAACCTGAACCTCCCATCCGTGTGCTAGGAGCACTCATGACTACGAAATTAGAAGACTTCAGCAAAGGAACTCTCATGCCAAGATCATGGGGACCGTGCAGAAGCAGAAATCGACGTACCTTTAGAACATCAATGCCTAAGAAAGCAGCAACGAAACGAGCTTTGGCAGGATCTTCTTACATGGCGCATTTAATTGGCATGAAAAACTATCAGAATATTTAAAACTGATAAAGTTTACCAATTCTGAAATGGTACCGCACGCTCATTCAAGTCTTCTTAAGCAAATAATTGCAGACATGGTTCCGATTTCATGATTTCTAAATTACAAATTTTACATTTAATGTAACACTGAGAATAATTTAAGGATTTGACACCAGAAAGTAGTTTCTAAACTCATTTAGAGTTTAGCCACTTGGGTATATGATATGTATTAAAGGTGTGTAGCAGTCTTTCCTGGCTCAAAATTATTATGTTCTAGTCAGAATCCCTCACTACTGAATCTTGGCATCTTGTCATCTTCTTGTACGGTATAGATTCTTCATCATGTAACAACTTGTTGACTATCATCATTTGAAGATTTGAGAGTTTTTCTGGCAAGGAACCTCAAGAGATCACACACTCAACAGCCACGAAGTATCACTGCAATCAAAGCTCCTAATTTCTTCGGGCTTTTTCTAAACTTCAGCCTTTAGCCTAGAGAGAACTGAACATTCCCAGAGGGATGTGAGAGGAACCAAAAGCATACATACAGTAAACAACCATTAGCAGAAATGGGGACAGGGAACTAGGGGGGAATTACAGAGAAGTTAAAAAAAAATCTTGTCCAGGTTATAGATAGTTGACTTATGTTGTAAATTTATAGCCAAATCTAATGCTGATCATCATACACCTGAATAAATTGGGAAAATGCAGATTCTTTATTTATATATTCAGATTAGGTCAACCATCCAATTTGCATCTACTTTCTACTGTCATTTTAGAGACAGTTTCAGTCACACATTTCCTCCATAATCCATACTAGATTTCACTGAAAACTATGAAACAGGTAGAAAATTAAATCAAAACACTGAAACAGTCTTCAGTTTGCTGAGGAACTATGCAAACATTTAATACACCGTTGCACAAAACGAGTATTATTCTGGTGACAGTATTAATCCTCTAGATCATGATTCATATTTTTAAATTCATGACACTTCAGCCAGTCATCACCTTCAGGTGCCAAGCATAACTCTTTTTATATTTGCTTGATTAATAAACTGAAAGCATCAAGTACATAAGAGGATTAAAAGCATAAATGAATCTCATGCCAGTTCTAAGCACAGCTTTCTGTCTATATTGAAGTAATTATCTCATAATAAGCTGCACATAAGATACACTAATATTACATTCTGCCTGGCAACAGCCCATTTCACAACGGGATTGCATTTTCAGAATTGATCCCCCAAAATAAAAAGAAGTGTTATGCACTGCTGTTTCGCAAAATTAGGAGTTGATGATTAAAGAATTACTTTGATCATTTCAATGGACAATCTCCATTTCCAATTTTTGGGAAATACTTATAGTGAGTTTGGGAAATATCCAGGTCAGGTCAAACAAAGTAGTACTTTATATTGCCTAGAACATACTGCTTCTCTGAGCAGTGAATATTATTTATTCGATTAACCTAAACCCACTCTGGAGCTCAAACAGGAAAGACACAGAGCGACAGGATATCAGGAACTCTAAGATTCAGAACGGAGTGCTTCTGATTTCCCTTTATTGTTTTACCAGAAGCACTGACAAACACAGGAGAAAATAAGGATATGTGGCAAAATGAATTTTCAATTAGAAGTCCTCTTCAAAGACTACAGTGAACAAAAGTAGTAAAATATACATACAAAACTAGCTCAACAATCCACCCAAAAAAGCAATTCTCTTTTTCTGTCTACATTTACTTGATTTCGAGCAAGTGTTACAGCCAGAAGAGAAGATTGAACAATTCTGGTAGACACTACCAGTTAGACACAATCACTACATTCAAAACTGAATTAGCATTAAGAAATTAAAAATACTGCCATCATAATCAACTAGATCTATCAGCTGATTCAACTTTAACAGACAGACACTGACTTTTGCCTAGAAAGTGCAATCTTCACTTTAAAAGCACATTTTTTAAAAAACATGGTTTAAAAAATTGATTTAAAAGCCATCATAAGACCATCCTTCACAAAATATTCATAAGCTATAAATTTAATCACTAGGTTTGAATGAATCAGATTCACTTTACTGAACCCAATAAGCCTTACCATTTCCTCTCCAAATTTAAGCCATATGAATATTTCATTGCCATGCAGTTAATTCATTAGTTTCAATCACAATTTCAGTTGTTTAAACCCAGAAGCATTCTATTCTAGTAAGACTACTGCAAGTTAATCAGAAAATGTTACTGCAAAAAAACAATCCAAAATTTTAGATGTAGAGACTTAATACATTAAAACCTTTTGCCTCTGTACCTATACACAATATTAATAAAATGTTAGAAGTATTATCATGTGCACTCAGAATTTGTACACATTAAAGTGCAAACACAGATTGTGAAAATTGTTTCTTACTGACACTAAAAGTTTAGTTATAATCTTTCTCTCACTCATTCATCTAAAGAGAATCTCCATAGACCAATATTTTTTTTCCTAAGCAGTAATGTATTTTAAAAAGAATTTGCCTAGAAAAGCAAACCTCATTCTGTCACTGAAAATACACAAGTATCTCCAAAACCAAGAAAGTGAATGGTTTGCTTTACAGATCCACATTTATTAACATTCCCTGCAAAATATTTAAGGTAATTTTTTTTTTTTTTTTTTTTTAAATGAATAGTCTTTAAAGAAAAGTCATGTGCTACATACCCCTTGTTCATCCAGTTTAAGCAGCTGCTCAGGTACTTTGGGGGAGCTGGAAGCCTGCCTCAGGCACTGAATGCTCAGCTCTGGTATTACATACTCCAGTACCTCTTTGAGAGGCAGACCTCTTGCCGTGCCATGCCGAGCAGTGGATGGTATAGCATCTTCTAAAATTGCCCCTCTAAGTGTAGTAAGCTGAAATAAAGGTAAAACACACAAAACATTTTAAAAAGTCATTGTACTATTAGAACTAAAGCCGTAAGTTTCAGGTTTTTAGCAAAAGCATGGAAGAAAGAATGGGAAGAAGAAGATCCCTATTTTTGAATTTTTTTAGCCAGTAAAAAGGTTACTGAATAAATTTTAGAGGAGACAGGCTCTTGTTGTCTCAGTGATAAATATATTTTTTGTTTAAAGAAATTCACTGATCATCTTATTAACTTATTCTAATTCCTAAGACTATTATTTTTTGGGGGAAAAAAAATATTTAAAAATACCAGGAAAACTAAAAAGTATTAATTTTGATGCCATACTACCCTAGCAGATGCAGTAGCTGAATGTGAGGTTGGACAGGCGACGTAAGCCACAGCTAACAGCACCTTCATTTAACCCATTCACCTATTTTTTTAAACCATGTTGCTTTACCTTCATTGGAGTTGGCAAAAAGAGAGTTATTTCTTAGAAGTGAGTCAGCTGAATCACCTCTCCACACATACATATACAGGCACCCCCTTTTTTGGCAATAAAAGAAAAACCTACACCCCCCCCCATATGTTTCTATAACTGTTTGTAAAAGCACTTGAGGTCAGAGACATCAGGAGGTCTAGCTAACACTTCTCTATGTCCTAACCACAATAAAAAGCAATAGTCCTAAGGATTATGAAAATTTATAGTTGCTTGCTGCAATAACATTGTGTATTTTCATACAAACCAAAGCTAGTTGCAGTGATAAAAAAGAGATACTAATTCACTTGAAATAGAAGTTATGTGTCCTTCCACAACAATCACAAGTGAGCTATTCTTCCAAATAAGACAATTACTTTTATCAACATACTAATACTCCTTCCACAGATCATGTATGTAGAAGTATATAAAAACATCTCACAGAAACAAGCTTCTAAGAAAGTATTTTGAAACAAAACACAAAAATACACATAAGTCATAATACTAGCTTTCATATTTTTTCCCTCCCTTTTTCCTTACATTTCTTCATCTTTCACTTCTATCATTAGAAACTTAACATCAAGCAGCTTGGTCCAAACTTATCTTCAGCCTTGTTCTTATCATCTGTTCCCTTGCTTGCCCCTTGTTAGTTCCCTTCAGCCAACTCACCTCCTTTTGGGTGCTTGCTTAAAAAGATGAAAATTTTATCCAGTACAGAAGAGGAAAACTTCTTTCCAGGAGCAACTACATTTACTAATGGTACAAGAAACATTCCTTTCCCATTAACAGATTTACTTTCAAAGTTAGTAACATATCCACAGACAAACAACTAGTATCCTAAGCTCTAAATTAACTTTTCCATTCCTTTGCAGAAGTAGTGAAAGAACATTACCTCACTTGTCCTGAAAACTATGCGATAGTTGAACTGAGATCCTTCTTTTTCCTTGGCATCTTCAACCTTCTCCCTCCGGATGCTGACTGCTACAGGTCCAAGATTTTCATCTATTCCAAAGTAGTTCTGATGCTCTTTTGCACAAGAATGAATGAAGAGAGAAGAGAATAATGAAATGTTCATCAAATCTCATAAAGAATTTCTGCATCAAGAAAAAAATATTATTTTTGAGCTATGAGATCTGTAAACATGCTGGTTTGCAATCATGTGAACTGCACAATAAGTACATAAATCACAAAACGTTAATTTTGATGAGCAGAATGGTCACCCATATCATGTAACTCAAATTACTGCAACTGCTGCTACAATGAAATAACAATTTTTTTGCATTTTTTGTTACTATGAAATTAATATTTTTGCTTGATGCTGCAAGAAACTACTTCGGAGAAACTACATCAACATAAAGTCTTAAACAAAAGCTAACAGTCTTCAAACAAATAAAGCGCTACGTAGCTTGTTTCATTTCATTCAATTTATTCTTATTCTTATTTAAAGCTTGACATTCAGAGCAGCAACTCAGTTTTACCAAATGAAAACTGAGGTTAGTAACACTTCAGTCTGTGATGAACAGTTAAATTCACCCTTGAGCCAGCTGGTGCAGTCTCGGAAAGTAAAGCACTACCGACAGAAGAGAAAGATCAAGTTAGAGACCATTAAGACGCTCGAGTCCATGGGACCAAACAGGACAGACATTGAGGCAACGAGCTGGTGTCACTGTAAGGCCACTCTTTAGCACCTTTGAAAGGTCACAGTGAGTAGTTACACCCACCTTCGAAAAGGGCGAGAAAGAGGGTCTGGGAAGCTATAGAGTAGTCCCCGTAAACCTTGGTTCCCAGGGAGATTAAGGAACAAATTCTCACAGAAGACATTTCCAGGCACATGAAGGACAAAAAGATGCTTGGAAACAGCCTGCATAGATTTACCAAATGCAAATCAGGCATGACCAACTCAGTTACTTTCTACAATGAGATGACTGGCTTTATGGATGAAGAAGGAGCAATGAACGACACCTAACTGCACTTTAGCAATGCTTGTTACACAGTCTCCCATAGTAGCCACATAGCTAAACAGAAAAGACATGGTTTGGACATGCAAATTACAAGGTGGACATAAACTGGCCTCGAAGGACTGTGATCAGTAATACCAATACCAATTAGTGGCCAGTTACTAAAAGATTTATCAAAAGTTGATAGTGGAGTTCTTACTGTTTAATTTTATTTTTTTTAAATTACCTAAATGATGGAATGGAATGCATCCTCAACAAGTTCATGTACATGACCAAGCTCAAGGAGAACAGTTCATGTATCGGAGGTTACAGCTGTAATTGGGTGCAACAGATGAAGGGGAATAACCAGCAGGTTTTTAACAAATGAGTAACATGTGCGTAGGGCAGATACCGGAATGCCCAAACCTTGCAGTATTTTCCAATGAAGTTTTCAACCTGATACGGTAAAACAAACTCTCCCTTTGACAATCTGAGAAAATGGACTGACAAAAACCTCATGAAGACCAACAAACACCGGTATCTAGAGCAGACCAAGTTCATCCAACAGCAGAGGCTGAGGACCAGCTCCGTAGAAAAGGACTGAGGATGCTGGTGAGCAACAGCCTGCACAGCAGTCAGGAGAAGCCCCCGCAGAGATGAAGGCTGACCATACTCCGGGCTGCACCAGCAAGAGCGTACCAGCAGGTCAGGAGAAGACATTCTGCCTCTCTATTTGGCACTTTTGAGGCCACATAAGGAGTAGTGTCCAGTTTTGGACAGAGTGGGACAAGGCCAGCAGACAACTACCAAGACAATTAGGGGGCTGGAGCGTATAACAGATGAGGAGAGGCTGAAAGAGGTGGGCTTGTGCAGCCTGCAGAAGAGCAGGTTAAGGGGGGGAAATAATTGCAGGATCCCACTAGCTGATGGGGGTTACAGAGAAGGGAGAGCCAGACTTCTCCAAGGTACAGAGGGAAAGGACAAGAGGCAACTGTGACAAGACGGAGCCCCTCGTTGGGGGGAATCAAGCACAGGAACAGGTTGCCAGGAGAAATCTCCATCCTTAGAGATGGTCAAAAGCTAAATAGGTCCAAGTAACTTATTCAGAACCCTAAAGGCAGCTTTAAACAGGGAATTAGACGGGATGAGCTCCAGAAATATCTTGCAATCCAATTTATGCTACAATTACATATTTTAAATAGCAATTAAATAATAGACTAATTTCTCCTTTTAAGATTGTCTGGATTAAAAAAAACGCTTTGCTAGCATTTTTGAGCTAGTTTGATACTTTTTTTTTTTTTTTAAATGTATTTATAGAAACGTGCAAGGAAGTTTTCGCAAAATGTCTTTCAGTGAGAAGACATCCATACCCTCAGAATAGATACAAAAAGAAAAAGTTATCTCTACATTACTGAGTCTTATTTGTTAACTCAGGTTTAATTTAAAGTTTCCAGTAGCTTTTCAAAAATCTGTCTATAAAGTATGTTGGTGGTTACAGTCCATCTCCCAGCACAGAGAAAATGAGTAGCAGCACATTACAACTAGCATCCTTTTTTGGAAGGAACACCTGGGACCAAAGGGGCACAGACATTAAATTATTTGCTCATGCTCATCAACTACATTCCTTCCCCAGTCTGAGCATTCTACCTGCACGGATAAATTATATCTCATGGATTTCCCAGTTTTAAATTAAAACTTTGAGCCTAACTTCTCAGTTAGGGTTTCTCTAGCCTTCCATTTTGATGTAGGTCTAGAAAAGTGTATTACACAGTTACCAGATTTCTTGGCTGCAGTATTACTGAGCAGAAAAATGCAAGCTTGGCAGGTATCTGCTTATTTCTTGTACAATATGAAAGACACAAAACCCAAAGACGTTCTTTATGTACATTAAAAAGAAAACAGATAAAACAGTTTCAGGAATGGGATCTAAAGAATAGCATGGCCCCTGATATTCTGGGATTTGGAGAAAACATTTTTAAATCAAGGTGCTTTTTTAAAAAAAAATTCATAAAGTACAAACTCATTAAGCTCATTTAAATGTATTTATGTTGATTCAAAAGTATTGACTGGAGAGAAGAAAACAAGTGCTATTTTCCAGCTGTTTAAAGAGAGATGGTAAAGTATTCCTCATTTTTTAGATTTCATTTTGAGGAATAATTGTCAATTTTTCTTCTAATACAAAAGTCTTACTTAGACAAACCTGAGTTAATATCAAAAGCTTGCTAAGCCCGTACATTTCTTCTAGGACATTTTTCAGTTTCATATCATGAGATAGATACAAGAAGATATTAAGAAACGGTTGGAAGCATCCCTCAAATAAAAAGCATGGCAGTAATAGTCAAGTCTCAATGTATTATGACGATAATTGCACAAGGGGAAAAGGACAAATCAATGATAATAGAAGCACATTTCAATTATCCTTTTCAAAAAATCAACATAGCTTTTTTTTTCCCTTCTCATCTCCTTTTATCCCACAAAAATATAGTTCACTAAAGGACACCATTAATAAATCAAAACCATGAGATAAAATAAAATATTCTAGCTTTTACAAACCTTAACTGAAAACTGAGAAGATATTTTCCATAAACATTAACATATTTTACATCAGTCGTGTTGGATTTGATTTTAACAATAGTTACAAAGCTTATAAATATGCAGTATAAAACTACAGCTCATTTCAGAAGACACTGAATTCCAAATCTCTCATTTCTTGAAAGGGAATGGAATAATTAGTGCTACACATGCCAGGATGTTTCTTCCATGCATCTTAAAACAGAAATAAAACTTGTACGCTGACAAGTGCCAATTATCAAACTGTGAACTAAATCAAATATTCAGAAAGTTATTTCTTTTTCATAGATACCTTGATAAAGGCAAAGAAAATCGGTGGCATTACATGTGTCTCTACAAACAAGTGACTATTGTTTGCTAAATTTTTATTTCATCTTTCCACAATTATTTTGCTAAATTCAACTGCACTGTTAAATCTACAATTCAATGAACAATCAACTAGGAGAGCTCACTGTCATGCAAGAGCATCACGTAAGACTCAGTATGCATATAAATGTCACTTTTTCTTATACGGGAGATCAGCACAGCAGCAAGACATTTTGGTGCCCAAGGCAAAATGCCTGGTTCATTTCCTCTATCCACAGGAAACTTTGCTCAGGTGAGAACTGTGTTCAGCTGGAAGTAATCTGGAGATTCCTTCTGTGCTTGATCCCCTGAGATAATAGGTACTGAAAATTAAGTTTTTAGTTCCATCAACGTGTTTGCCCTGTCTACCCGTCTCATAAGAGCCATCCAATACAGATTTCTCTTATGCAGCTTCTGTTACAGCTCCACGGAAAGACAACGCGGAACAGGGCATGGCTTATATAGCATTGTAAAGGTGAGGGCGTAACAACTTATTACTGGATATTAAACGCATTACGAGAGATTTACTTTTGAAGAACTCTACCTACAGAACAATTAGTAACAAGGACAATAACAATTCCAGTTTCCTAGTATTATACTATGTGGGATAAAACTCTCAGATACTATTTCTTAACTTTTTAATACTGTATCAATATAAACATTACTATTAGTCAGGTGATCATACAGACATAATACCAGAACAGAAGTTAATTACAACTAATGACATTTGCATCAACTTTTCAGAAAGGTCATTAGGTTTGTTTATAGTATATTATTTAAAGTGTTTTTGAGTACTCTTTGTATTTTCTTTTTTTAATCTGACAAGATTTTTCTTCACAAAAAAAGTTCAGCACTTCAGATCCTGTAACTCATCCAGGATAAAAGCATTTCACAAACAAGTCCTCTTTCATTTGGCTTAATCCTTGTCGTCTTTTTTTTTTTGCTATCCTGCCACCACCTTTGTCCATTGACAATCTTCCTTTGATTTCCATCTATGCCAATCCTTTCTTCTCTCTGCCCCTCAAAAAATATGCCACCCTTTTGTTACAAGTTTCCCTTCATTCTCTTCCACCCTGACTCCCTCAACACTTTTTCATCCTTTCCAACCTGCCTAGCTTAAAAGCCATTTTGAACCTCTGAATTTACTGCTCGTTCCTTGTTTAGCTCTGGGTCTTTTTCTTCCTCTTCCATGACGGATCCAGACTCTTTTCTTCCTTGCCTTTTCAATACAGTGTTTTTACAGCCAGTATGTTCTAAGTGTCTACCGTATTGTGAAAACAAGCACTGTACTGGATCCTCTCTCGAGTCCCTTGGAAAGGGTCACAGGAGGGGGGAGCACGGCACAGCGCTTATTTCTTGCTGTTCAAATATAGTCAGAAAGCAGAGGACGTATGATTTCAGAAAGACTCGGGCAGTAACAGTCTTTTAAGGACAGAAGCAGATTTTTTTTTTCTTTTCCTTTAATAACAGCAAAAGGACTGAGCTGTAATTCATAATACAGAAAGGACAGAGACAGGTATTTTGGGGTTCTTCTCACACACATTGCACAGTGAAGTACTGAATACAGGCAGCCAAAGTAGATCACAAAGTGGAAACAGTTTATCTGAATAACGATTCAAGCCAAGATAATTACTCTGCTGAAAAGAGTACCCTGGCACTTTGCAGTGTGAACATATCCTAAAAGAATAGGGTAAAAGGCTAGGAGAAAGTCATAAAACAACCTTCTTTAAGTCGAAAAACTAAATACCATCAGAAACTCTCTGTTTAAGGAGCATGTACAAGTGCATACAGTATGAAAGGCCCCAAGAGATACTTGAAGACAGCAGAGTCTAGAAGGGAGTCAGAAGCCTCAATAATAAACCCTTCTCTTTTGGAGGCACCTTTTGGGAAACCATGATTTCCACTCCAGGTATCAGTATTCCAAATGCATTTACTGGATATAAATGTCTTCTCTTCCTACTTCCCACTGAGAAAGTCTGGTTCAGAGCAGTTAGTTTATGTACTAATTTAAATGACCCCACACTTAATGAGCTTACACAAGTATTGCATAACTTTATACATAACCCACTGGTTGTTGAATATCCCTCTGGAAGAGCAAGAATAACAGGCTTAATTTTAGTAAAGAGTTTCAAGATCCTCTGTAATACTTAGGTCTCTCTATAGAGAAGAAGAAGGAAAAACACAATCTTTACTAAGCAACTTAAATCTAATGCATGAATATATCAGAATGGTTTCATTAGAAAAATTTACCTTTTCCATAGAAGAACTTGCGGTAATAATATGCTCCAAGATCAATGTGTTCTATGATGTAACGCTTCACTTTCTCTCTGTGAATGGACTGGTTTTCTCTTGGCACTTCCAGTACTGAAACACCAGCATTTGTGCAATGGGAACTCAGAGAGGACTCAAAAGAGCAACTTTCACCTGAAGAAAACGATGCTGAATTTGCCCTAGAAAGTGCAATCCGTCTATCTCCTTCCCCACCAGTTTCGTTCCTGAAGTAAGGGCAACTCAATACTAAATCATTGCTTTTCCCATCACCCTCATCAGCATCTAAATTCTCTTTTGAATTGAGGTCCTCTTTGCTTCCCAAAGGAGATTCACAGTTTCCCGTTTGGCCCGCTGGCATCTGAGTTTGTGATGCAGCTGAAGCCCCAGTGGTTATATTTTTTCTTTTTCCTACATTTAATCTGGTAGCCATTGCTTCATTTATGTTAAACAAAACGCTCTGAACATCATAATGTGCAAAACATTTCTGACAGTTCCAAGAACGAACATTTCTGTCAAGTCTATCATCCAGATCAGATGAAAACTTAAAAGTTTCATGCTCACTTTTAACTGTTCGCAATTTTCTAAATAGAGATGTTTCTACCGCTTCCGATTTTAGTCTCCTCTTGAAAGATTTCTCCCTGTCTCGACCAATAAGTAGGGCACTATCCATATAATCCAAGCCAGAAATCCTGACAAATTCTCCCCTGGAAATCTGCGCAGCAGCATGTAGACTTGGAGAAACTGTAGGATCACAGTGGAAAAACTCAGAAAATCCAAACGGAGCAAGGGTTTTATGTTCAAAATTTTCCACTCGGTACCCTCTTAGCATTGCAAAAAAATTTTCTCCAGACAAGCCTTGTCTATCAATTGAAGAGGTACTGCCGTATTCTCTGTGAAGAGCTGCTCCAGTATTTGGGTTAACAGCATTCTGGTCCAACACATCTTCAGCATCAATATCACTTATTGTCACATCACTGTTGCTTCTTTGCCTTATGGGATGAAGTCCTCTTTGAGGGGAATGAACAAAAAGATCTCCAATCGAATATTTTCCCTCCGTAAATTCCAATTCTAGCTCTTCCTGCTGTCCATCACTTTGGTCATTTTGTCCATTTGGAAGCACTGAGCCAACACCTTCGTAACTAGTTGGAGGTCTGTTTTCCCAAGCAGCTTTACTCAGGTCTTTAGAGCAATCCTTTTTAGGAGGCCATTCAGATACTCTTGCTCGAACACCCATTTTAGGCACAGCTGGTGTACCATTTGTTTGATTATTTTCAGTTTTGCTAGATGCATTTGAAGAAACAGGAGGACCCATGCTACCATTCAAAGCTTTAAGTTTTCTAGCGAAATAATCATCAGATTGCATGCTTCTTGAAGACTCCCTGAACTTTGAGGAAGTTCTGCTAACTTTGTGCTTATCTTCTTGCAAAGACCTTTGATCACTCATGTCCAGTCAGTGGGAAGGGAACCACTACTACTGCACAATTTTACTGTTGCTTTTGTTATTACATTGTCTTTTATGGGCCAATAAACTGCAATGTAAAAATACAGTTACAGTCTTCCCAGAAGCGCAAGCAGAAACCTCAGTGCCCCATTTTTGTACAACTTCTGTCAGGAGAGCAATCTTAAAGCATTTCCTTCAGTTCAGATGTACTCAGTTCAGTATTAATCCAGACAAATTTCTTTTATCTGTTCATGAAAAAAAAAGAGAAAGCATATTAAAATGTTTATAGTCAGTAGCGGTAAGCTTCCAATGTTGCTTGTATATACACAACACCCCGTGAAACGGGAACTAGTAAGACTTGCATTGGACGGTTTTCTATCCTCTGCCTCCTTAAAACCTAACAAATGCAATAATCCCAGTTTCTCATGTGATGCCCACAGGACGAGAGCAGTTTGAACGTGCGTATCCCTCGTGGGCTAACCAGTACACGCACAGAGGACCGCAGAGCAGGTTCTGCCAAGCAGAATAGCCACACACAATTCTCTCCCCATTTCCTTCGATGCTGACAGCAACTTCGATTCCTATTCTCTGTCTAATCACTGGGGTTTTTTACACAACATGAAAGAACATAACCATTTCTCAGACACCTTTTTTCAAGTTTGCTTGAAACTGGCTAAATCACACAGGAATTACCGGGGCAAGACTGGTAGAAAACGTAAGTAAAATATACGAAACAGATAGGACCTTAGAGAAAGAAAAGTGTTTTGTCCCATTTAAAAGAACTTTTTAAAGGTAAGTATTCTCTCCGCTATGATTAATTCAGTGCGTAAATGTATTTAGCTTCCCTCCCCCCCTCCAAAAAAAAAAAAAAAAAAAGAGATTTAGTTACATTCCTTTATTTGGAGTGTAAATGATTATTTAGTGTGTAAAACAGTTATAGTTGTTTCTGCTACATTATATTCCTCTGGTTGGAAATCTAGACTGTTAACTCAGTTACTGTGCTAAAGAACACGTCTGTTATCTTCCACAAATAAGAAAAGATAGTATAGCCCTATTGATAAGTGTTGATTTGATTACAAAATTGGAATTGTTAGGATACAAAAATATTCTTCAATGGCTTTAATGGTCTTAAGAATGACCACGACTCATGCCGTGAAGATTCATTTGCAGGCAGAGCCCATTCTTTAACCCACTGCATAAAACTAGGCTAAAAAAAGCGACAAGACAGCATGTTATGTACTTCCCTTTCAGCTTTTGTTCCTTGAACAAAAACGCCAACATAATGATCTGCTGCAAATAAGCACAATATGCATTTACCAGAGTTTAAAAAAAACAGTCGGGTCAAATTAGCCTGGCATATGAATTCTCCCCTTATTTCAGTGAAGAGAGGTGGTGCTAAGAGAAGCTCAGGAGGTAAGTGGTTTTCTCCCCTACATTTAATGCTATTTTAAAAAAAAAAAAAAAAAAAGAGTGTGAGGCAGGGGGGGTAAAGGAATATATAAATTAAAACTTGACAGATTATTTTTTTTCACCTGTCAGAAATCAACACAAGGTTGTGTTTGATACAGCAAACTTTAGGACTCTTCTACCATAATGGGTTAATAAACACAAGTTAGAGTTACAGTAGCGTCATCGCTGACGTGGTTTCTACGTGATCGTTACTAGGAATGGGTAACAATAACAATATATCACTGAAGCTTACTTTCACTACATATGAATTCCTCAGAATTCCTGTTTGATGGCCAGTGATGTCAATTAAACCAAAAGTTTTTAGTTGCTTACAGGAGTCCAAAAGATTGTTTAAACAACTGACATGTTCAGAGAAACAGTATTTCAGAAGTGATATGTAGGATTTTAAACGCTGACTTATGAAAATACAACACAAAAAGGAAAATATCAGTCACAGAATCACAGACTGGTTTGGTTGGAAGGGACCTTAAACACCATCCAGTTCCAAGCCCCTGCCATGGGCAGGGACACCTCCCACCAGACCAGGTTGCCACAAGCCCCATCCAACCTGGCCTTGAACACTTCCAGGGATGGGGCAGCCACAGCTTCTCTGGGC
>NW_009615772.1:33217-53630 GCF_000690535.1 Cariama cristata | reverse complement strand
CCTTTAGGTACTGGAAGGCTGCTCTAAGGTCTCCCTGGAGCCTTCTCTTTTCCCGGCTGAACAACCCCAACTCTCTCAGCCTGTCCTCACAGCAGAGGTGCTCCAGCCCTCGGATCATCTTCGTGGCCTCCTCTGGACTCTCTCCAACAGGTCCATGTCCTCCTTGTGCTGAGGACCCCAGAGCTGAAGGCAGTACTGCAGGGGGGTCTCACCAGAGCAGAGCAGAGGGCAGAATCCCCTCCCTCGACCTGCTGGTCACCCTGCTTGGGATGCAGCCCAGGACACGGTTGGTTTTCGGGGCTGCCAGCGCACAAGGTCAGGTCATGGCGAGCTTCTCATCAACCAACACCCCCAAGTCCTTCTCCTCAGGGCTGTTCTCAGTTATGTCAATATGCTTAATATTTTTGGGGCACAAGTAACATTACAAAGGTAAAATACAAGAAAACTTCTGTAGGACGCACATTAACATGAACAGCTGATAGCTTTTTTAATCATCTCTTAGAGTGTTCTTCATATAGTTATAGAAGTGTGAGCAATCTTTGCCAGATCAACACACTGAAGGAAAACTAAACTATTCCAGAATCATCTTTTCTGTTTCTGTAAGAATATAAAATAGCAAGAACACAGAAAGGTCAATTTTACATATCAGGAAAGATATTTAACTTCTTATTGAAGATTAATTCAATTTCCTTTGAAATTATGGTGAATTACATCTTCTAGCTTCCTCGCCTTTTCCTACATAAAAACCATTCATAGAAGTCATTAGTGTACGCATTTTTTTAATAAAAAAGTAATCTCTTACAAAATGGGAAAACACATGCAAGGTCAGAAAAGGCTATCCTGCATACATTCCATTCTTTTCTTCCCTGGTCTTAACCCTTTGTGCAAAAGTAGTAAATTGGACCAGGACCACAATCCAAGTTGAAATTAAATTGGGGATGAGGTGGTGGGAGGCAAAAGGAAAGAGTAACAAATGCACACTAGCACCCCATTTATTTTCAATCCAAATCCACAATGTGATTTACTGTTTGGCCTCACAAATAGCTGTATTTGTGGAAGGCAGGAGAGACCCTGAAGGCCACAGGAAAGCAAGACCTTTTTTTTTGGTAGTGGTGGTTGTAGCTTAAATACTTGATGAGATACAGTCTGAGTATTTTAAAACAAAAATACATTGCAAAAGGTGATATTTAAAGACAGAATTATTTTTCTTTACAGTGTAAAGCTGGTATGACAGAAGACCAAAGAAATGCCTGCTTTGGAACTGTAGATTGACATTCTATTGGAAATAGTAATATCTGAAGATGTGATGCAGTATATTTAAGGTACACCAGCAAATTAATTTTTTTTAAATCTGAACTTGGCCTAACTGACAAAATCTGTCTGTTTCTATTATAAATGAGCATTCTTGCAACTCAGTACAACAGCATGTTTTGGCTGACAGCTGACCTATGCTGATGGATAGCACTGTATTCTCCTGTATTTGTTGTTCTTCAAGGTTTTTCTCTCTCCACGGTAAGAATTTAGCAACTCACAAACATTGTCCTACAGATGTTGATACTATTCATTACAAACCAATTTTGTCTGCCGAATTTAATAAACTATTACTTTCACAAAGAATGCTGTCACTATGATCACGAGTACCCTTCTCTTCAGACCTGTATAGTCCTTTTGGTCAAGTTCTTCACTTCTCTCTCTTTTCATCTCAGCCTAGGATTTCAGAAAGGAATCACTGACAGATACGGTCAGAAAAGCAAAGCTGGATGCCGAGCCTGCCGTTGTGCTCCTGCCAACCCTTCCCACTAAGGCTGCTGGATGTTATGCAAATAACTGAAGTTCCTTCCACACAGCTACAAAGACTTCTTCTGAGCTCAATACAGCAGCTGGTTTGTTAGCCACAGTTACAGTTCTTTAACATGGAATGATTCCAAGTTTCCTGGGGACCTGGATACGTGCCCACAAATGTTCCTGTGCCAGTAGCAGAGCAATGAATAAGAACTGTACTATTGGACTATCCTGTCAAAGGGAGGCTGTTTGGTAATGCTGCCTCATGTCAGCCTTGATAGATGGAAATGAATTATTTAAGAAGTCTTTCTGTGATCATTTTGTTGATCAAGACTCTGGAAATCTGCCCCTATTATTATGTAATGTTATCATCCTAAAAAGAATGCATAATTTGGATGAAAGCATTAATCTCTAGTATTTATCAAGATGACAATTCTATAAACCATGACTCTCAAGCTCTACTAATCTTAAAAAATGGGAAGTGCAATTTGATAAAATAGGAGTAAAGGCAGGAATAACACGCCAAAAGCTGAAGATCAGACATTTAATTTGCATTCAATTGATTCTACACAGGATTTTCTGTGTGCTCAAGAGTCTGGTTAGCTTCCACTCTTCAAAGAAACACATAGTAGGGTAGTAGTGTTAAATATTTCACCAGTATAGCAGAGCAGCAGTTACACAATGGCTACTTTATGGGAATCCAAAGCATGCAAGAAAATTCTGCCTTCAGGCCCATACTTTTAAGTGCAATGAAAAAGAACAGTGCAAAGGAGAAGTGAACATGGTTCATAAGCTGCCTGTATTTTCACAAGTTCAGGGCCAGATAATCTACTGAACAAATCTATTACAAGGTACCATTTCCTAAAACTAAGGTTGCCACCAGAAAAACATAAGTAGCTTTTGAAAAAGAAGAAAATCATACAAAAAAGTTTTTTAATCCAAATTCAAACTTGTTTCAGTTTGCTTATTTTTAAAAGCAGACTACATTAGCAAGTGTTTTTAGACTTACATATTTTCACTATATTTATTAACAGCATTTATTTCTTAATGATTCCTAAATCAGAACTATCAAATTTTCAGAAGCAAAATGACGGCTGTGGCTGGTTTTCAAGCCAGGCTACTTATGTGTGTATCCAAGCCAGAAAATTCTGGTCCCATTAAACTGTGATATCATATCATACGACAGTTGATGATGATGTCACATGGGAGGAATTACTACCCCAGACAGGAATATGGAAGATGAAAATGAGTTCTTCATGCACTTTTTTTCATGCAAATGTCTTTAGAAAACCATGATATTTAAGCATAATTGTCTTTAAATAGAATATTTCTTTCAAAGTTTTCCATGAGGCACAGTGAATATTAAAGGATAACACTAACTATAATTGAGGCACTTATTCAGATTGCAGCTGTGGAAAATGGATTGGAAATACTACAATGAACAAATTATGAGCACAGGTCATGAAAAAAATGGTTCAAATTATTACACATAAAATTTACAATTAAAGCGATAACTACTACAGTATAAATGGTTACTTCTGGTATTCATATTTCAGATACTTGATTAATATACAGACCTAGACAAGAGGCAGAAGAAGGATGGGAAGTCCCTCATTTGACTAATGGAAATACATATGAACTGCTGTGTAGGGGATATTTCTTGCACACTTCCTTAGCTGTGCTGTATTTCTTCACATTTACAGCCTTTGTTTGCAACAGAAATGCAAGAGCAGAAACTGAAAAGAATCCTTTGTTGAAATGACATAGTTACAGAAAAGTATCTAAAGAATAATCCACCGACAACCATACCACAGCTCAGCCAATTTGGGGGTTGCGGGAAAGGAGCTATAACTAAGAGTGACAACAGCCTCCATGATTCTCAGTGCTGGTGTAAGACCAACAGATTACTTATCAAAACAGTGGAATTGCACTAGTTTGGCGCTGGTGCAAGATTTGGGGTAAAAAATAATAATATTAATAAAATCATACTCTGTTCTTGAAATACAGTTCCCTTCAACAGAGAAAATGGCAAATACACATAGATCTGGAGACAGAGATGCACCGTGTAATTTTGGAGCAATGGATCTTTGGAACAGAACTTTGAACAGCACCGAGCAGCTGTGGAATTCAAATGAGAGGTGGTGTATTTTTAAGACAAACAGACCTCCAATCATAACTGTTCTCCTTCATTCACAGGTTGAGAAAAATCTCATCATCATCTACAGGAATAATTGTAGAAGATCTAACAGTAAAGAACAGATCCCTCAAAAATGTTAGACTTGTGTTTGTCTTATGGTTAAGATCCCTCACCTGTCATCTTGGCTTTTCCAGAGGAAATGATTTAATAAATCACACCTTCCAACTATTAAATACTAAACTCACTACTATTAGTTGGGTTTTGGATTGTTTGTTTTTTAAATATACTACAGTCATTTATTAAAAAGAACTAAAAAAGCAGTTACAAAAGATATACTTCCTTTGGTGTAACTCATTATATCAAAGAATATCTAACACAAAGTTCCAGCACTTTGTTTAGCATATCTTCTACTACTTTCCCTGAATATTTGCTCCTACACATTGTATTTCAATTCATGCTTTGTTTCATTAAAAAACCAACACTGTTTAAGTTTTTCATCAAGCAACCTAAGTTATCTCTCAGTGAATATAAATGTTTTATATAGACTTATTACTGACTATAGCATTGCTGTCACTGATTTTAAACTTTGGTAGAAATCACCTTCTGTTGCTGAAAAATACATTCAGATAAATTTGTGACTAAGTGCTTCAGCACTACATTTTCTTAGAATATTAATATCAATATTCTATTGTTCCATTAGCACAAGTTTTGACACCAAGACGCATTACGGCTAATTTGATTTCCAGAACAAACGGGATATCCTCCTAGTCTTACAGCTCTACTATAAAGAGTCCAATTATGCAGCCTATGCATAGTTTAACTACAAAACTGGAACAGAAGTTCTATCTTGTTCAGGTTGAACCATGTAAAGCAGCAGAGCAAAAATCACAATTATGTTGAAATCAACAGCAAAACTACCACTGCCACACACACTGAGAACCTTTGACTTGTACTCGTCCAATTCAGTTCAGTTATTTTTAACTGAAATTATGGAACCTAACAAGATATAGTAAAGCCTACAACATAATGCAACTAATGAGGTAAAAAGGAAACATCTTAACATAAAATTCTCAGATCAAGAAATTTTTCCAGGGAAGGGTTGAAAAAACATCTGCAAGCACTGACCACTTATCATCCCATGAGAGAGAAGAGAGGGAGGGGAAAAAAAAAGGCATCAAACTCCTCATAGATTATTATTAACCAATACCATTTTTTGGCAGTCTTTACTAATTGCAAATAGAAGCTATATACCTGTCAGTCAAGTTGTTTTATCAGTGAAAATTTCAAATAAACAGAATCCTAACAGTCTCTGTTTCTTTTCATTCTTTCCATTCATGCATCTAGGTGTCAAAGGGCAGGATAACAAAAAACAACCCTACTTAATGAGCATTAAATAATCTGTTTTCTACAGGGAGACTAAAATGACATTCAGAACATAATTTACATGCATGCACATTATCTCTCCAGGACAGAAAGAAGTATGGCAGACTGGATGACTAACACATCTCCCTACCTTGAAGTGTTTAGACCTACTTATCTCTGTGCCTCCAACATTTCACAGTAATTACAACTTCCTTGTAAATATATTTATCCTCAAAATACTGATAATATAGAATTTTAATTCCAGTTTCATCTTTGAGAATAAAGAGTCTTCAACACATAATGACACAGGTATGTCATAAACAAGATTCATACAAAGAAATATCAGTCAGCAGATAAAAACAAGCAAATTTTGTATAATACTTTATGTATTCAGTGTAGTTCAAGAGCTTACAAAGTAGGGAGTAAAAATATGTTTGCAGGGCATGTTCTTTTCCTCAGTTAGTAGAACCTATTCAGCAAGAGAGCTCAGATTAGACAGAGCATGAATTATTCTGGAAGAGTAAAGATGATTCACTTTCAGTTAAAATACTGAAACACTCAGACAACAAAAAAAGTCATTCTCAGTGGTCTTCTCAAGCAAGCTGGACAGCCTCTGAGTCCTCAGTAGAAACAGCACTGCCTACAGGCTCAGAAATTGTCGTACGTCCACTGCTTCTTGAATTGCCCCTTCCTGCTTGAATGCATGTATTCTCATTTAAATTGTATAATCCCCAAGGCAGGGACTATTTCTTTGTCCTGGTCCAACAGGATCCTCATACGATGACTCTGCTGTACGGGATGCTAAATATTATGATAATCCAGTTGGTACGCAACAAGTGTACCAAGTCACTGTCAGAGGCAAAGCTTAGGAAGATAGAGATAGGACTTGCGCACCACGTTCACGTCACTCAAACACAAGGAGAAGGACAACCGTGTACTGACTCTAAGCAATCATTTGCATAATCCAACAGGAAAGTCAGTAGTTGCAGAACAACCTGTCACATGAAAATAAGCTTTTGTCAACCAATTGTATGCATTGGGATAACACTCAAAAGAGAAATTCGGCATCTGTAAACTGACTAGCAAAGGACTATACAAAAAGGACAATATTTGTATTGTATACTGAGAAAGGAGCATACTACATGCGTTTCATTTCAAAACAAACTTTCTACCTTCAGGTTATTAATACACATTAACAAATACTAAGAATGCTAAGTTTGTTATGTAGTTGTTACAAAAGTGGCAGAAACAAAAAGCAACTCAGTGATTTAGAAGAAATAATGGAGGTGTATTCCATTATTTTAAAACAATGAAAAGAATACATTCTACCTTCTCCCAGAATTAGTCACATCAGAAATTATCTTTTTTTGTCATAATTCTAGCTCAGTGCACAAATTGGTTATTGAAATTCCAGTGGATAAGCACTCTGCCCAAGAGCAGGCATAGAGAAAACCAGGGGGAAGAAAAAAACAATCATCTACAGAATATTAAGAAATATGTTGTCCATTTAATTAAAAACAAAAAAAGTAACACTGTAAGAATTTTTGCCCTCACAATATACAACAAATTGCTAC
Organism: Cariama cristata; assembly: GCF_000690535.1. Taxonomy (NCBI): domain Eukaryota; kingdom Metazoa; phylum Chordata; class Aves; order Cariamiformes; family Cariamidae; genus Cariama; species Cariama cristata. The sequence goes on along the minus strand of NW_009615772.1, from coordinate 46,775 downwards.
AGATGGAATGATGTGATAGAAAAACTAGAAGTAGTTAAATAACAGCATTATCTATACTTACCAATCTACAAAAATTAAAACTTCAGGAACAGAGGGTGATTCCCAACAGAAAAATACGTTTAGATAAATTTCTGACTGAATGTGTTAGCACCGTATTTTCCAGAGAAATTATATCAAACCTTTTTTTGGGATATGTGTGTCAGGCTGTTTTCACATACTGTACTCAACTGCTTTCGATTATTCCGAAAAAAATTAAGAACATTCAAATTGGCGCCTCCTAGGGCACCTCCTCCTAAAGGCTGATAGGAAAGGAGAGATGTGCTAACGTTTTGACTGTTATTTTACATTCAAAGGTAGAAATTTGGAAGCAGGTTGAGAGGCTGCACTGAAGTTGAATAAGGAGCCAAGTACTGGAAGAGGAGAAATGGTTCAGTAGGAGAGAAAAAGATTGCAAGCATTGACTTTTTAGAGTCAATATGCCACAACAACTCTTAAGAGGCAATTCCACTTTTTGTAAGTCTACTACAGTGAGGCCTAAAATAAAGCTTTTTCAGCCACTCAGTGAAAAGATAAAATTATATGCCTATTAAACAGCTGAGGCTGCCTATTCCACAAAGCAGGTTTCAGATTCTGACGCAGTACTCAAGAGAGCTTTCAAAATGTACAAAGCCATTTTTAGCCAGAATAAGAAAGTTCTTTTATATGTTTCTATTATAACTGTGTTTCATAGTAAAACGCTGCTTCAGGCAGGAGCAGAGATTAAGCCTGCCACGTTCACATTGGAGAGGTCAGAGTATTTGCATTCTCCTAAGCACTTTCTTGGATTCCACGGTATGAGCTCACAACCCCATACATTGCACATCATCTCCAGAGAGCACCAAATTCCTCCAAACAGCAAAACGCCTAGCACTAGAACAATATCAATGCTACTTCCACCAGACATACTCTCTTCAATGCATCATGAGACATACTTCGTACAAGTTTTAAGGGCATGTAAATTTTTTTGAAGTAGAAAGAGCGACCCTCCTTCAAGTAAAAGAGTCCACTTCGCTGTTAAAGCAAAGGAGAATTTGACAATCATCTCACCCATCATAAAACAATGAAAAAAAAGAAATGAACGTGCTCTCCCACTAATTAATAAAGAAACATTGAACACTGCCTATGACAACAGATAGTGTACAAAAACTCAAAACATTCTAGTGTGGAAGAGATCTAAACTATTCAGTAGGAAGAGAGTGCAGAGGCACATTTTATGGAAAAAATAGAAATACTAAGTTTGCTTCTGTTTCTTCTGGTTTTGAGAAAGTAAAACAGGAAATAAGTTTTATGCCACTTCATTTGGCAGTAGAATGGCTCCGATGTCATAGTTCTGAATTATTTTTAGTAGTAAAGAAGGAAGTGGTTGATTAAAGTAAAATAAGTTTTAAAGAAAAAGGAAACATTAGCCTTTATCTTCATCATTTTTTATGGAAACCGTGTTTTAGTTTGACCTTGTTTTTTTAACTGGCACGAACTGTGAGGTAGCATAAACCGATAATATTACCAGTCCTTTTTCTGAATCTTTCAAACTGACTGGGGTTCTGTAGTTTCAGATGTCAGCAAGTAACTTCTCATGTACTTCTGCATCGCTTTACAGCTCTAAAGTTTTATTTCATGTCAATGCACATCAAGACCTTTTAAAGAAGTTATTAGTTGAGAACAGAGATTTCACTTTTTTCTATCCTCTCTCTCTAAATCAAAAGAGTAGAAATTCCATATAAAAAGAAAATACGTTGAAATCTATAGTGAACACAATACACTTAATTCATATAGTCTTACTACATAAAAACAATTTTGTTCTTGATTTTACAATGTAAATTTGGAAAGTAGATTTCATAATATTAACAAAATACATTAAATATCTTGGTAGTTACCAAATAACTTGGTAGCTTGTGTCCCCATGACATTTCCAAGCACATGCAATTGAGCCTGGACCACCCGGCACTGAACCGTACATCGTGGGCAAACAAGCACCTCTCCGAGGCAGCCAACTCTACAGCTTTGTAGAGTCACAGTTCTTTTTCGATGAATAAAACCTTTTCACATAATTCTAGATGTAAACAGAAGAACAGTAGCTGGAGTGCAAGAGTTGCTAGCAGAATATTGTTCTTCATTTTTCAGCAGTCCACTCAGTACAACAATTCAGTACAACTCAATAGCAACAAAAAGGCATTGACATCTGTTCAGTGATCATTTGGTATCTTATCTAGAATCAAATTGCTGTCAGGCTAAAAAACTTGTTAAACCCAGTAAGATAGTTTAATCATTGCTCTACAGTTTTGCCTTTAGTTTGTTAAGTTAAAGCACTTGTCAGAGAACTTTCTGGAACGGTCCTGCTGAGAAAATACGCTATATATTTTCATTTTAAACAGGAAGAAAATAACTGTCCTCAAAATTATAGTGTGAAAACACATCTTTCAAAAATTCTGATCTAAATCAGTCAGACTTCATTCTCCTAAATTGAAAAGAAGGCTTCTTGTCCTATATATGCATTTTCCAGACAAAAGTCATCATCATGCCTGGGGTTAAGGAATGCAGATTCAATGTTGTATTCCTCACTGTTAGACAGACATTAAATAAAATGTCTATAAGCCTTTCTTGATTCTTAGCATGATGACAATGGAGAAAACCAGCCTTTAAAAAGCCACAGCCCTAAAACTAAGTTTTCAGTAATTCAGGAATCTTACTTCTTTGCTCTCCCCCGCCCCCCGCTACTCTCAGTCTTATCTCTTTCTTTGGATTCTGAAGAAATCTTGTATGGGGCGACACGAGATGATAGCTCCAAGCCATCGGAAGCATGCCATCATCTTCCTAACTTTACTGCTTTATGATAAAGAGCCAAAAGGCAAAAAACTTTGGAAAAAGAATTCTTGCTTTAAGATGACTTACTGAAATACTCAGTAATTTAATAATCAGTAATTTACCTTTAAACAGCTCTCTGAACACACTAATAAGAAATAACACTATTAGGAAGTATGAAAAATATAACTGTGGTCCACTGTTGGTAAGCATGAGGGAAGTTAATTATAAACTGACATTCATCTGGAACGGTTTGCTTTTCTAGGGCCAATTTCGTTTTAACTTTTGCTTTTAAAATTCTGATTACATAACACCCCATGCAATAATTCAGACACTGAATTTTCTATTTGATTTATCAAGTTCTGCTCCTTATGTAAATGAAAACGTTCAAATAGGAGGGTATAATTAACTGATCCAAAGTGTTCACACACAGGCATAGTAACGCAGCGTAGGCATTGCAAAAAATCTGCCTCTGAATTTCATTATTGGCCTTGATTCAGCACAAAGTTTCTGGTCAGCCAACAAACGGTACATCTTTCATACAGACTGCACAGTTCTCGAATTGTGTTTTTGCTTGGTGTCAGCGTGTATCTCCTCCTTTTTTGCAGCATATTTGCATTATAGAAACTACAGTTTTATTTCAAAATCCAAATTTAGAAAGGAACAATCACATTTGCTAAGTTTCTTGTATCAGCTTGTATTAGATTACAGGAGAAACTACACATTTAACATATAACGTAAGTAAATGGCATTCCTTCTCCTTCCTCACCTATTTTATCATTAAAATCCACAGATTATTTTTCCCCCAAATTCAGGGCATTATCAAATAAATTTTCTTTTTTTTTATATAATCTAGAGAAATGTTTTCCCCTAAACTGAGCTCTGACTGCCTATTTGTCAACAAATTATAAATTATTTACAAAAGGTCTCAGCTATTTGTGTCAACATTATGCATGACCCTTTAAGAAAAGTATCCTTATCTAGGGTAATTCATAATGCGAGTGATTTTAACAGATTTTCTACAGAATCTGCTCCACTAGCTTTTCTGCATTTTAAAACAAATAAATGTACATGAGAATACAAAAAACCAACCAAGGCAATCAAAGATCACTAAAATATCCATACAGTAAGTTAATGTGAATTTCTCCTGGCTTGAAGAAAGAATGATCAGTAGTCTTTTGTAATGCAAAAGGCAATAAAATCAAAATAGTTAGGGACTTACTAACCACCAGTTGCGATAAATTATCTTTCACTGTAAAAAAAATTAACAAAAAACTCATCTCCAAAGATATCCAGAATTTTAATAAATACTTCTGTTTCTATGTAAGTGTATAGTTCACTCATTTGATTTTCTTCCAGTCAAACTGTCTGGGGGCAAATTTTGGGGTATGTTCAAAGGCTGCATTCCTCAATACAGACACTAATGCTACAGTGTGTCCGTAAAGTAAGCAAAAATATTTTTGCATACAAATGCATCCATAGTCTCATTAGTCTGTAAGTCCACGTTAACAATTATTTTGCAGAAAAAGTATATGTAGATTTTAGTACCATCTTTAAAGTTAAATGTAATCACAAATTCCCTCTCGTCTTGTTGTTTAACTACTCTAAACACTGTTTTATAGGCTTACATTGAACTAAGCAGAGATTTTATAGACCCTAAAATATTTTTAAGACTATGGTATCTAGGAGGAAAAACACTTCTTCCTCCTAGAGGATAAATAGCTTTCTGAAAAAAAATGAATTTCTGATCAACAGTTGTGATTTCATATGAAGCAAGACTTCTTTTCTCCCACCCTTAGCTAAAGAACTAAAATAAAAAGCTTAGGTAGCAACCCGGGCCAAAACAGAGGGCTGCATACTTGCTAAGTAATCATCTAAAGCCATATTTAGAAAAATTGAAAGGCTACTTCCACTTCAGAAAGCTTGATAACATGAGGCCTGCATTGACAGTGACACAAATTTAAATTAGCAAATTGTAGCAGACTTCTCTGAGAACAGGGATGTGGGGGACACTCGCTAAAACTATGTTTTAAGGAACCATGTCATTGCAAAGAAGGTTGCACCATTCCAGTCTTATTTTTCCAATTATTCAGGAATCCGCTCACATTTTGTATTCAAAATACCAAGTCTTCGGGGAAAAAAAAATGTGCCGAAGCCTCATGAATTGCTGTTTTAGCATATAGCAGCCTTTCATCACATTGTTAACTAGGTTGTCCACATTTCACTAGGAAGATTTCATTATGCAAGTTTACATTTACAAAACAAATAGCATCTATATGGTTTTCCTTCCATTCTAAGGATTTGTTAACTTTCCGTAAAAGCGATGGTGTGCATCTGCGTGCCATATTTGCTGCATACACCAGGAATTCTTTGCTTTTCATGACGTGGCACCCATCCCTATCTATTCCAGTGTTTTCCTCCTAATGCAGGAGTCTTTCAGTCTCCCATTTTTATCTCATATGTTGAGGATGCTGCGTGCTTCTTCACTTCCTCTTTTCTCTATTTTCATATACTAGGAACCATGTATTTACCGAATCATATCCATTTCATGCAACATTTTCCTTCTCAATCCATACTGATATCATCCTCCTTTCAAGAGGGACAAGCCAGGTAGTCTATGTGTGTTAGGACCGTGACACCCTTTGGTCTGGAATAAAAGTGTTCACAGATAACAGCTACTCACACATAGCTGTTCAGAATGTAAACAGGTCAATAAGGGAAATTAAGATGCTAGGCAAAGTTAGGATGGTAATAGTTGTCATCAACCATTTATTCAATTTGCAGGCAATTGTGAAGATGGCAAAGCTAGTAGCTTTGCTACTCATCAGCCAAAAGCTCCCACATGTCCACACTATCTTCTTTCTGTTTTACACCCAAATCAATTTGTTTCTGCTCACTGACACCTAAAACCATCCTGGAAAACTCAGAATTAATCTGACCCCTTGTTCAAAATCATCTGTTATCAAGAAGTGATCTGTCTGGTCCTGGAAAGTTCGGCCTCCTGTAACATCTTGAAATCAAAAGAAACATCCTACATCACTGTGTTCCCCCAAGTCCATTTCTTCCTCTTTCATAAATATCCTTTTTCTTGTCCTTTCCAAGGTCTACTACCCTGACAGAAGTCCAGCTTTCCAACATAGCATTTAAGTTCAGCTGGTTTTAAAAGCATGTTTCTTTGTTTTAGCCTTCTCATCTACAAATACTCACTTCAGGGTCTATTTCGTTCTGCAGTTTTACTGTTAATTTCCTCACTGAATGCTTTGTCCTCTTTGATGTCACCACTGTTCCTCTACTGCCACTTCCTTTATCACAATATTTTTTCATTCTTATTAATATCTTCCTAAAGTACCATTCATCGGTCCTTTCTATTCTACCAAGATACATCTTTGTGGTATCCAGGACAGTCAGATGAGACACTGTACAACATTGCTAGCATCAGTTACTTTACTTTCCTTTATCCTTCTTTCCAGAAGAGTAAGGAAGCTATGGGACTTTTTAAAAAGTCCACTATGCTGTATGATTATTTAGATGTTGTTTCTTTTCCTTTGAATAAGAAGGGTCCATACCTACACTCAACAGTTAATACCATGCATTACACTTAGGTGCTAATCTATCCATCCATCTCCTGTCAAAATCAAGGCAAAAATTTATGTATTTCAATGTGCCCTCAAAGTCAGCAAATCATCTACTTCAAACAGTAGCCTAGAGAGAAATCCAAAGAAAAAAAGCCCCTCAGAACAGTCAGCAACCCCCTTTCAATTACAAAAACTGACAAGCCTAGTGAGAAAATGAGTAAACAGAACTAAGTTCTTAAAGATCACAAATTACACATTTTTAGTACAGATAAACTAAAAAGAGACATTAATATTGAGAACATATCTATCATGTACTCTATCATACTTTTTCTAAACTAGAGTTATCTTTTTTAAAATCTATTTTACTTTTCAGCTATTATTTTTAGAGGAAATATAACAGTAATATTTAGCATTTGCTTTTAAAAAAAAACAACTTCAGAAACTGATTAAAGCTACTTGAAAGTGCTCAGTTAATCTTTGAGTTTAAATACTGAGATTACTATGTAAAAACCCCAAAGATGCATAACGAAGCCACAAGATAATTTGAGCAAATGGAACATGTACAATGAAAAAAAAATTGTAACATCTGTATGAAGACAATAACTGGAATAATTGTTCTCAATTAAAGTACTTTATGAACACAAGAACTTATCCTGAAGATGAAACAGAAATGCTATATTATTTTGTCATATCTCCCCAGAAAACTGTGTTTCATAAAAGGAGTAATGTGTTGCCTGGAATTAGTTTCTTCTTGCTAAGACACTTCAAAAATACCTTTTAATAAGAAAGAGTAGACTTAGTGTTCCAGTCAAAACAATTCTTTCATTGATTATATGAAAGCGGGGTGCTCTCTATGCTTAAAAATAAAACTCTTCATGAAAGAACTAAAGGCTTACCAACTCATGAGTCAATCAGTTCTGCCATTCCAATAATCAACGTGGAAGTCCTAAAATATTTGAAACTAAGCCAAATACGATTCCTCGCCAACAAATGCCAGTTAGAGAGAACTAACAGAAGTAGCCATAGCAAGAGGTAGCAGGCCAGTTCGTTAGTCTCTGCAGAAAATTAAAAGCAAATCTGCAGTCACATTTCTCAGGTAAAACACTGACCCTTTCCCGTTTGCCTAGGTTGACTCTCCCCTCCCAATTTCAGACAAAAGTGTCTCTCCTATTTGAAGAGACTCAGTCTAGTACCAACTGCACATGTTGTATGCAGGATCCACTCCAGGGAACAGTTCTTTACTGCCGTGTCTTCTCCAGGAACATGGTTTCCTCAGAAAGAGTTGCTAACATTATGGTTGCCATAAGGCCACACACTTTGTCACCTGTCAGCTCATCTGGAGGTAAGCAATGAGTCCATCTAATTCCCTCCCAACCACTGAAGAAACTAAAATAAAACTTAGTTAACTTTTAAAAAATACATCAGTAGTTTAAAATTGTCTTAAAGCACTATTAGAAGTGACTTCCTAGTTGAACAAAAGCAACTAAAACCTGCAAAAAAATAAACAGGTCATCTTAATGCATCAGTTCTCTTCATATTTGGTGCTCAAACAAGGTATAACTTGAGTCAGTATTTGTTGAAACTCTTAATTTTTAATAAATTTTAAGAAACCTAACTTTTACAGCAAGCATCAGCATCAGTTAGAAAAATGCACATTATTAAACGCAATTTACTGATATACAATTGTTCCTACACACACAATGACCCTACAGTAGAATGCGACAGAATTCAATACACCACACAAACTGCTTTGCACACACAAAAAAAGTTGGATAAAACTACTATAGTAGCATATTGTGCTTAAGCTACACAAGACAGGCATTATTTCCATTAAATTCTATAGAACCCCAGTGACAGTGTGAAGTGACTGGGGAAAGAGCACACATTAACATAAAAATGCTGAGTCTACTGGAGAAAAGCAGCTTTGTGGAAAACTGTGGAACTGAAGTACAAATACAGAAAAAAATTCTCCCCAGCAGCTACACAGTACAACACAGTAAACGTCTTCCAACCCTGAAATACTTCGAGAAGGAACTGAATTTGAATTTGGTTTTTGTTGGTAGTGTATGTGTTGGATTTTGTGTTGGATTTTTTTTTGTTTGTGGGTTTGTTTGGGTTTTTTTTGCTTGGGGGGTGAGGGGTGTTTGTTGTTTGTTTTTAGAAAAAAGTTATTTTATGAATTAAAAAAATGAGTAGTCTGTCCAATATACATCTTGTTTTCTAAGCAACATTTATAACTCTGTATTCCTGGTGTGTTGCAATATCACTCAGATTCCAGCAAGTTTTCACTTCTCTCTTTAATATAGGGAAGTAAATTAAATCTTATTGCAACAAGTCTACAAAACAGAACCTCAGCAATCAACACCCCAGTGAAACACTGAAACTAGTGAGCAACTGGCTTCTCTGAAGCGGGGACGCATCTAGAGGAAAGTTTGCCGATCTCCACTTCATCCTCACCAAATACAGAAACACTTAGAAAATAAAAATACTCACAAATATTCACGTAACAGAAAAAAATAATTCCCAGTTCTAGCTATCATGAACATCTAATAATTGTAGACAAGGCAACAGAAGTAGATCCTGAGTCTGGGCAATGGACATGTAGGCAGTACTTCTCTGGAAATGTCGGCTTCCAGAGAAGGAATGAATACCACTTGACAGACCACGTATGTGGTCAACTGAAAGGTTTTTTAAACATGAATCAGTATCAAAACCAGATGTCTTCTGATTCAATTAATAAGTAGATCTCATAACAATTGAATAAGGAAGGTAGCATGTATATTGTGAATGATATGCTGCAATGATTCATCCGCAGAATACAAACAGACACGTCTATCCTGCCTTTGTAAGAGCATTTTTTGTAAGGGAGCACAAGAACTAAAAGTGCTCAAACAAAAACACCCACCCCTCTCAATTCATCATACAGATAGCCTTCACAGGAGAGAGGGGACACCAGTAAGGCCTCCTTCCATGCTATGAAACAAGGCCATTTTACAATATTCTGCAATTTAAACATAATTTGAGAAAGATCTATTTACACTGTGTTTTGCTCTACTTCTGCTAACTAGAGAAGAAAATGCAAGTAAAAAACTGTTTTAGTAATATCTTCTCTAAGCAGTATGCCCAACATAGTCGGGCAGTTGCCAGGCTGAATATTTAAGAGAAGTGCACCCCGTTAAAAGGACAGAGCATCAAGGTGGTAAGACTTGAATGAAAATAATGGGGGTTGCCGTCTGCATGCAAATCAGTATGGTTATCAGGGGTTGAAAGGAGACAGTAAGTATATTTCAGTCAAAGCCGACATTTAGAAGTCACTAAGAGTAATTAAAAAAAAAATCTGTCAGAAAACTGAAGTTACATGTTAACAGTTCAGGCATGGAGTTGGCAGAAGGAGTGAAAAAGAAGAAGAAAGTAAATTACCTATAAAGACAATTGCTAGGGAAAGTATTTTTTAATAGGACTAGACAATTACATTAAGCACTACCAATTAATTCTAACTAAAATTACAATTTCCTTACCAGCGTTTACGTCTAAGTCTATACAACCTCCAAACCAAATCAGTTTTGCAGCCCTTCTACCTGTGGCCTGAGTAAGACTGGATTGCTTGATCCCTCAGGCTCGGAAGTATACAACACATATGCCTACAATATATACCAGATACACATGGAGGCACCAGTGGGGCCAGGAGGTTTGCATGTGCCAACTGAGCTCCGTTCTCTTCTCTTTAGCAACTACATGGATCTTGTGCACATAACTTTGTGGGAAGCTGTTGGACAATTATTTTATTACCTTAGGGAAAGGATAAAAGACAAGGAGGAGTATTGCATTAGTAAGTGAAACAAAGAAAAGGAAAGAGTATGAGAAAACTCCAGTAAAGGGAGCATACTGGCGATGAGGGCCACGCAGTAGAATGCATGTCCCAACAGAATGCCCTCTATTACCAGCCCCTCATCACCCATCCATTGAGTTATGGCTAACACTGGGGGGGTTAGTATGAAGGACTGATTTTTCCAGCAAAAGAAATAAAAAGAAATTCAGTTTAGTTAAGATTTATTCATATTTCACTCAGTGCCAAAGTAATAGATAAAAAAGAAAAAATTAATTTTAAATCAACCAGATGAGTGAAGCATTAATACTCCACTTAATCATCATACCATTATATCATATAATACTTCACTTAATCATTAATTAATCATCCACTTCACCTCAGTATTCACAAAGAAGAGAGACAAGATATTATGGAGGTTTTACCAGCATGGAACTCTCATTTTACCCCAGTACTCCAAGACACCATTATTTCTGATAGCGACCTACGCAACAGGTCTATACCTCATGTGACCCTGAACAAAACACCTTATGCCCATTCAGAATATTTGTTTGATTATGTGTCTACAAGATCCTTCTAAAATAGTTACCTTTATTCATTCTCATTTCAAAACTAACTTTAACTTTTAATATCTTCGTTTTAATTCAAGGACATTCAATTTTCTGGATGATGACTTTAAAAGTTTAGAAACTAACAAACTATACATCTTCCAAAAGTTACTAAATATACCCCACAACACAGCAGCACCAAAATACTCTCTAAGTTTCCAATTTTTACTTCAGAAACACAGCCACAGGTATAACTTTGCTAGGCCTTATACTTTCTGTAGACTTGCAGCTGTTCCACTGGCAACTGTCATGTTGTTCCTTTGTCATGAACGTATCTGGTTTCAAATTGTGCCGCAGTTCACTTCTGTCAAACCAGGAAACCTGAAAGCTTCCAACAATGAAATAATTACTTCAGTACGTAGTTGTAGAAGCCACGCGCACAACACCTCATAGTAAGCTACACACACCTAAGACAATGGAGAATTCTATTTTAGTTTCCTGTGTGACCTTAGTAACAAAAAAATACAAGGGTAACAAGAATATAAACATGGAGGTCCAAGACAAAAATCACCTTATTTCATAAAACACACTTGTCAACTACAGCGTAATTTCAGTATGCAAGCTGTCAATTTTTATATTTTCGCAGTTCCTTCTTTAAAAGAAAAGCTTAAATTAAAAAACAGTCTTCGTTTTAGCGTTTTAGCTACATCACTTCATTACCTTGATACAAAATGCCAAGCCCAAAAACTCATTACAGTGGTGATAATCCTACGACAGAACAAGTTTCCTTTCTACTTCATCCAGTAACACCACACTTCAGTAACTTAAAAACTATCACGGTTACATACTTTAACCTGTTTGAGAAAAACAAAGTATTTCAAACGCTTATTTCTGTTGTGCAGTTCAAGAACACTGTTTCAAAGTCAAGCTATATCAAATGGAAAGTAAGAGAGACCCAAAATTACCTTGCTAAATCTAAAAGCACCGTAAACGCTGGCTGCCCTGGAGACCAAGTTAGCTGAAATGCATACAGCTGTCATATAATCCACACTCTTCCTCCTCCCCAAAGCTACCAACTGGCAAATGTAATCTAATAATTAGCATATGTAAAGCAAAAGGGCTAGACTATGACACCAGCTTATTTGCTCCTTAGAAAATAGTTTTGAATTAAACCTGCACCTCACTCTGACCTTCAAAACTCTAAAAAAAAAAAAAGCTTGCCAAAGAGAACAAAACAGGAAAAAACAAAGAAATCTATTTACAGGTGTATTCTAAATTTTAAAAATGAGCAGGAAGATATTTCTAAACATTCTCTTCTTAAAAAAAAAAATCCTACCTTAAGGAAAGAAAAAACCAAATCAGAGCCTACAAATCGAAGTCACATTCTCCGTGTGTGGCTTCTAAACATGATACGAGAAGAACATTCATCACTAAGTAAGAGAAATTAAGTAAATAACTGTGAATGGTGCTTTGGAGCTAACTGAAAAATAAAGGTAAAGTAGAACTAGACAGTCTATCTAACCTGTCAGTCACCCAAACATAATTAGCTGTTATCATCATTAACCATAATGAAGAGCACTTTTCTACAATCTCCAAGAGACAAATGACAAAAGGAAGGATGGCACATACAGAAACAGCTGAACTCCTCCTTTCTTCTAAGGAGACCGTCAGGACATATGCTCTACAAAAAGTCCATGAAATGGAAGCATGCGTTCCTGCCCCTCTTAGACATAACCACTTCAAAAAATGTTTACAAATTTAGTTTATATTTTGGAGAACACTTTGTTGCTGCAGTGGACTTTGATCCTCAGCATTTGCTGGCACGGAGCCCTGCCCTTCCTGAAGCTGTCCAGAGCAGTTCATCTCACTGGTCTTAAAGATGACAGACAAATCTCAGGAAATTTCAACAAGAAAATCTTCCTGTTTGTTTTCTTGGAGTTTTTTTGTTTGATTTTTTTTTAAAAAAGTATGATCCCTTTCCATCCATATCACTTTCTCCCATTTGCAACAAGATGAAAGGGAAAGATTGTACACAAGCGGACACTAGATGAAGTGGAAGATCTGGGAAAATTCTGGATTCCTCCTTCCCCCCGGCCCCGCCAGGCTGCCATGCCTGACAGAGCACACACTCCATTCATAAGGAGGAATTTGATGAGACAGCAAATCAGGTCACCAGGCAAAAGGGAGATGGCAGGACAAATTAAAAACTGCAAAAAGTCTTACAGGTAAACACTACAAAGTATTGTTCGTAGCAAACAAACAACCTTTTAGAGGACGAACAAAGATAAATAGAGTACTAGTGAGATTTCTGCTTTTGAAACTAAACGTTTCCTCGCCTCCTGCCCCCTCCTCGCCCCCTCCATCGCTGCAAACAGACAGAGCTCAGAGTGTGCCGGGCTGATAACCAGACCAGGTCAGTCTGCAAGAGATTATTTTAAGCTGTCTGCATTTTTTAGATAGGAGTGGACGTGACAGGCTACCCAAGAGAAGACCAAATATAACAAGAGGTCATCTGTATCATATTATCGATATTTTAAGACTAAAATTTACTGACAACAAAAACTCAGACATTCCATAGACAGGGTAAAAATATTACAGCACAGGCAGTTTCACAAAATTCAAAGCACTAATAGGTCTTTTAGACAATCTATTTTGACCCTGAAAAATGCTTCCAAAACCTCATTACATCTTCCCCCTTAATGAACTGAGCCTGAAAAAAATTCTGATGTCTATAACCGTGCTAAGCTCACTAACCAACAAATAAACACCCT
>NW_009615772.1:29380-33197 GCF_000690535.1 Cariama cristata | reverse complement strand
ACAACTTGATTAAGAAGGAGCTGCAAGTCACCTTGACCTAATCTGTTTAATTCATGGAAATTATCAATATGTTCTAGCTTTATTCTGCTTGGAAAATACACATCAATTTCTCCTCTTTTCCTATGAATTTTCTCAGAATCACACAGAATCACTGAAGAGCTGAGGTTGGAAGGGACCGCTGGAGATTATCTAGCCCAATCCCCCTGCTCAGGCTGGGTCAGTTAGATTGATTGCTGATGGTCACGTCCAGTCAGATTTTAAATATTTTCAAGGATGGAGAATCCACAACTCTCCTGGAAGCCTGTTCCAGTGCCCAACCACCATCACAATAGAAATCTTTTCTTATGTTCAGATAGAATTTCATGTGTTTCAGTTTGTGCCCGTTGCCTCTTGTCCTGTCACTGAGCACCACTGAAAAGAGCCTGGTTCCATCCTCTTTACACCCTCCCTTCAAGTATTTATACACTGATGAGACCCCCTGGAGCCTTCTCTAGGTCAAATAGTCTCAGCTCACTCAGCCTTTCCCCATATGAGAGATGCTCCAGTCCCTCAACCTTCTTTGTGGCCTGCACTGGATGCTCTCCAGTAAGTCTGTATCTCTCTTGTACTGGGCAACCCAGAACTGGACACAGTATTCCAGGTGTGGCCTCACCAGCGCTGAAGGGTAGGACCACCTCCCTAAACCTTCTGGCAACACTCTTCCTCATCCAGCCTACACCGCCATTAGCTTTCTGTGCCACAAGGACACAACTTGCTGTCCACACACATCTCCAGGTCCTTTCTGCAGTGCTCCTTTCCAGATACAGCCAAAAGACAAAGCAAAAGCAATCGAGAAGTGGTTATCATATAATACTAGACCAGATTTACCTGGCTTAAGTTCTCATTTACCACATAATTAGCATTATTCACATGCAGATATTCTTGACAACACGTAATACAAAATAAGTTACGATATTGTACTCTCAGTCTGACTATTTCCGAAGCAAAACACACTGTTTATATGAAAGGTAGTAGGTAAGATTTTCAGAGGTATGTTCTATGCTGCCATTAATACAGCAGAGCATCATTGGGCTCAGTAACCGAGGACTGTGATGATCTTACTTCATACTACAGAACAGGCCATTTATTGAAAAAATGGAGTCTTAGATGAGAAGGGGAAAGAAACTATTAAGTTGATGTGAGCAAAGGAAGCCACTTAAAACCTGATAAACAATAAGATATAGCTATTGAGCACCCACAGTTTAACTGCTGTAGCACACAGAGGGCAGAGGGGCTCAGGTGGCTGGAACAGAAAGTCCAATTTTGTTTCCTGCATGAAAGCATAAGCCAACCATGCCAAACCACTGGTAAGGAAGATCAATTATTCAGACTCTCCTAAATCTATGATTCTTTTAATAGACTGACAAACCTGTATGGAATCCAAAAGCAGTTATCTTACTTCATACAAATCTCCGAATGCATAATAAATTTAAGATAAAATTTAAAAAAAAAATCAATTCTTCTTTCAGAAATTTTTTTTCTCCTGGAAACAATATGTAGTTGGAAATGAAAGCTAAAAGATTTACTAGTGTCATCAATATGATACAGACAGAAAACCACTACACTGGAAAAAAAAAAGCACAAACTGCAATTGCATGTAGAGTATTACAAAGTATAAAGCAGAAATTATCTTCAAGCCTGCATTTGGAACACCTGGAATATTCTGGAAGGACAGCTGTACCCTGTATCTTCAATAAGCATGGGTACTTCACAAGCAGCTGCTGTTGGAGATCCTGCCCTCTCTGCTCCATCTCCCATGCCTGGCTGGCCTCCCTAGTCAGGGGTCTCGTCCGTGCTGTAGGGATCCGTCATGGGAACCGCAGGACAGCACCTGGCTCAGTCAGAAAGAAAACACTTGCCTCACACCAGATGCAGCCTGGTCAGAAAAGCTGGCCACCGGCATGGACAGTAGATGCTTGAACACCAGCTTTTACAAGCTTAGTCTGCCTCCTAGGCAAACATAGCTTAGTGTGGACCTTACAAACAGTAACACATTTTGGGGCAGCTCCATTTAAAAAAACCAACCAAACAGACATTCATTCTAGTTTTATTTTCTTACCCCAAAACAGGAATATTTTAGAAAAAATAGATAATGCAAAATAAGTTCTTGTCAGAAAACAGAAGTTTCTAACCAGCCTCAGTAATGATCTCACCTTGTAATACGAGAAATCCACATCGTCCATTTTGCATATATATAATTGCTTTCCTTTTAAGTTAGTTTTCTTCAAACAGTTTGTAAAAGGCTGAAAGTTTTTCATCTGAGCCACAAGCAGCTAAGCATAATTCTGAAACTCTTACTCAAGTCTCACACAACTATACACAATTTATTTTCTGCTTTCTATAATTATCAGTATGATACTTCATTCTTCAAACAAAAGTAGTTACAGTACATATTTATGATGTCTGACAGTGACCAGATTACTAGGTATATTATTAACTGAAGAATTATTTATGTGGCAGATTTATATCTAGATTGTAGTGCGCTTGCTGAACCCATGGAGTGAAAACAGAATGAATGAATTTGATCAAGTTTTTCAAGTTTGTATTGAAACACTTCCCAAATGTTTGCATGTTGTTGAAAATAAACAATTTATCTATAAATCCCCCAAAGCAGGTTTTATTCAGAAGTAAACACGCGTGCACACATGGACAGGAAGGTGTTCATCCCCCAATAAATTATTCATTTCTTCACTGTCCCGCAGGGAGCATGTCTTCATTAGATTAACAGATTGTGTTCAGCCAACATGAAGTATTTCTAAACCCCAGCCATAGGCTAAAACTATAAAGCAATCCAGTTGGACTAGATCAAGGAGTTTGCACAGCTAGCAGCTATAGGAGGATGACTGCACCTCTTAATTCTTGTTGCAGAAAATACCAAGATGTCACGATTTTTGGCAACTGTAGGCTCAGGATTTTCCACAAAGCAGCCTAATTAGCTCTCACAAAGGACACTTTCAGTGTATTATACTAGTGTCTATTTCTGGATATATTAGCTCTTTTCCAGAGGAAGACCAAGCTAAGAATTTCCAAATCGCCAAAATTATGATTTTATTTTTGGCTTATCTGATGCATTAAGGAATGCAATCATCCTTCTGTATTACACCAGCTGTTTAATAAGCACTGCCTCAAAGTCATTGTACCATACGCTTCAATACTAATGAGAGGCAGTCTGCCAAGTTACAGATTTTGAAAAAGACTGAACTTCCATTGTATGTTGAGCCACATAAATGACTCTCTTACGGGTTTGTTACGATGCTTTAGATATCCCAAAGAAATTCAGTTTGTGAGATGTCAAAAATCAAGAAAGACACTAGCACAGCTGCCATTTTAATTAAAAGGTAGGGCAATACTACAAATATATACTACAAAAAATATATTTGTCACTGGATAGAAATTATGCTTACCTTTGGCTGGAAGGATTCCCAAAGGATGTCAACTTGAGTCACTTTTTTTCTGATATCAGTAAAGTGGAGATATCTGCAAGTCAAATGAGAAAGGTTTGGGGCTTTTTATTTTTAGGTGAACATGTCCAGTTATGATACTAAGGCACAAGTAAAAACTATAATAATCTTAAATGAACCCTTGTGTAAAATAAGAATCTACTAATTTATACATGAAAATAAAATATCAAGAACAACTCAATGGCTTTAAAACTCAGCATAGTGTAACACATAGGATACGTATGTGTTGCAACCGAGAATTTAAAGCTGTTATCTGTGCAAGTTCCTGGCAATAATGGGAAAAAAAGCTTTGCTAGGGCAAGAGGTCATGAACCAGT
>NW_009615772.1:12614-29349 GCF_000690535.1 Cariama cristata | reverse complement strand
CTGAACCATCCAACTGTTCCATTATGGCTCTGCTTCAAAGGTCACGATAAAGGGTCCACAGCTATTCCTAGAACTGTATTATAAAAAGCAAGTAGCTTAATAATATTTTCAATTACAAGTACGAGAAAAATTCATGAAGCTCCAGAAAACGTTTTGAGGGAAGATAGTAGTCAGTTCATCCAAAAAGTTTAGAAGTGTTCTACGAGAATCTGTGGGATGACTTACAGCCAATAAAGCATCTAACGCTGCAAACTTTACATTTGACATGTTCACATTTACTTCAGAATGAAGTAAAATAAAAGTATATGTAAAGTAAAAGTATTTTACTATCTGTCTGATCAACATACAGAGATATAGAACATAAAACTATCATGTACCAATAAGGTGATTTGGCTTTCTGTTTTATATCTGCGCTAACACAGTTTCAAAGGGAGTTCGTTTTAGCATGACCTCAGGTAGTAAAATCTGGCTTGAAAATACACAATGTTACATTCATATTGAAAGAAAGGAAAAAGAAAACACACACAGCAGGAACAGATGTTATTTCCTGTACTAAATCACCACCATAGGGATAAAAATAATTCTAGTAAGTATTTTACAGAACAGCGCATACAATAGAAAAGAACACAAAGCCTCAAAATCCTAAGTCAACTGCACATCCAGGTATTCCAGATAGCAGTAACACAAACAAACAAAAAGCCCATACAGATGGAATGCAGAACAGTTTACCGTTACTCTCATTTTAGGTCTAGCCAAAACTAGGCAGCCATTTAAGTCTACTTTTATCAGTATGCTCACAGTAGCAAAAACCTCCTGGTGTAGTCATAACCTAGAGCTTGAGCAAACACTTTTGCCAGCGCAGCTTTTACGAAGGAGTTAAAACAAAATTAAACTATACCAGTAGTAGTGTCGACCAACATCATTAGATAGCTCATCTGTTTGCCAACAGGAGACACAATTAAAAAAACAGCATATTAAAAAGAAAAATCTCATTCCTAACCTAAAAATTAAATCTGATGAAGACAAATATCAAACATAAGCCTCACTCAAGTAAAAGCTGAAACTAAAGCCAAACATTTTAACTTTTTTATTCATGAATTCTGGAAGAAAGAATCTGAGAACACAGCAACAACATCTAAAACCCATAAGAAATACGAGTATCCAAAGTCTAAACAATCCTTGAATATGGCAAAACAAACAGCTGAAGAATGAAAGGAAGCCCAGGAGAGCAGATATGTCTTCTCACCTAGATTATTGCTAGGAGCAAAACCCTTGTACAAATTGTAGACTGGCATGTATTTTAGTCTGATCTGACAAACTGGAGACCACAATTTAAAGCAAGGATTATCACAATTTATGAATGATACACATACTTCTATATAGGTACTGGTCCATACCATAGTCTCATAGCGTCACTGTGAGACAGACACTTGTTCCAATGTAAAACTGCAATTGAATCATCAACTAAATCAAAAAAAAAAAAAAATATAAAACATCACACAAATATTCAATAAGCCTCTCCAGACACATATGAATAACTAAAATCCATCCTTATTTTCCAATAGGAGCCTCTGGATTCATTAATTATATTATCTGGATAAGAGGAAACATCAGTCATTAGTCAGCACAGAGGGAGAGCCAGAAAAGTAAATACAGGAGATGAAAGCAATTGCAAAAATGGAATTTTTTTTTTTTTTTTTTTTAGAATAGCCACAGATTCTGGTCAATTTTCCAAAAGAAACTGGTTTCAATTTTCTGTAAATAATTTCGTGAAAATATTATCATTACTAATGTTGTCTTTCCCACCAAAAAATTTAAGATGTCTTCATTCATTGCAAATCACTAGAAGAGTAGCTTCAAAATACCTGTCACAAAGACAATTTCCAGATTGCCTATTTATGGGAACAGAAAGTGTAATCAATTGATCCACAGGATTTAGAGGATTATGTAGGTCTTTTGTGAGGCAGTTAAATGGGAAAACACTAGGTTTTGTCCATTTTTTTTTTAATTCAAAGTTCTTATACAGAACACTGCATCAGAAAAAAATATTTAAGAATTGAAAAGAAAAATAACTTAATAATTTTTAAAATAATTCATTATTTCACCAGCATGATTGCCCCTACATTCATGAAGATCTACAAATGAAAAAAACCCCACAACTCAAAACTTAAAGTAACGTGTATGTTCCTTTCAACTCACAGAAGGTAACAAATTCCAAGTCAGAAAACAGGAGTAACTATGTCTATTTTCTTAACTGTACTTCAAAACTTATTTGTAGCACTAGAAGCCATAAGACTCCTGTCTGTAAGGGGATTATCGTACATCTGGTTTTCCTCGACATCTCATCTTTTACTACTCCCAGAGTCCCATCTGGGTTACTTTATTCTCCAGGAAGAAATGCATGCATTTCGTTTGCTAGTCTTTTCTTTTTCTCAATGTCCTCCAGAACGGAAAACTAGAGCCTTGCTTCTACAGGGAATGTCGCTGAGGAAGCCAACTTGGCCAATGACAAGGTAAAGAAGAGTTCACATACGAAGATATCTGAAACGTAGGTAGAAGTAATTCCCTAAGTAGATTAGGAAGGCCAATCCTTATTAGTACTCCTGTTTGGCAAAAGGTCAGACATTCCTAACTGTTGCCTGCCATACACTGCACCTCATTTTCAACTACAAAAACATGAATTTTCTGCATGAATCTTTCGTATCACTTATGTCCAATCTTTTAATATTTTCTATTCCTACTTTTTTATCATAGGAAGAGAGGAAAGAGACAATAATATCAGTACCAGACATCTGATTTTCTCCAGTCAAGTTTTTTTTGTCTACTCAAAAGTTTTGGCTATGCAGAAGAAACTGATCCCAGAAAGAACGGGCGGCGGGGCAGCATCCTAGTCAGGAGAGCCTAGTTCCAAGCATTCCAAGTGCTCCGAAACACTGCACAGATGGTCACTGCAGAGATAAGCTCCACAAGCAAGTTCACTATGTTCAGACTATCAACTTGCCGCCATCAATCTACACAGTAAGCCTGATGTACCCTGGACGTGCCCAACTCATGGTATAGGAGCCATATTTCTGCTGGGATAGCTGAGGGAAAACAGGAAAACTTTGATGGGAAGGAAGCAGCGGTGAATCTCTGAGAGATAAGCCTCGCCAATCTACTAGGAAAGTTTGATTCAAACTCCCATACATACAAAAAGAAGCTGGATTTATTACATTACCATTTCTTACATGTGAAATACAAACCTAATAGTTTCCTCATTGACAAATATTCAGGACAAGAATGTAACTACATCTGAGATCCCATTCACTTTGAAAAAAACGTTACGTTCAAAATTATACATAGTCCAGCAAAATAAATTCCACGGAGTACCACAAATCATGCAAGAGAAAAAAAAAAAAATCACTTCTGTAACAGGGAACACTGCTGGTCAGGCTTTTTTATTTAAGTACGACTTTTGAAACCAAAAGTGGAATTCAGTATCTATTAGGCAAGAAAGACTTTTTACTTTATTCATTTCCATGCTTACAATTGCCTTTTCTCAGTATTCAAGTATTAACTACTTATAACACATGGAGCAAAAGAAACAATAAAAACTGCTACAATAGATCTTCATTTTCAAGTGTGACTACAGTAAAAGAACTGCAGACAAAATAGATACAGCTAATGACAAGTAATATTGTACGCATATTTTTGCCTACTCTGCTCAGTTTTATTGGCAAAACTATTGTCTGTCCTATCAGCTTACATATATACCTGAGGTTTCAAGAAAGCCGGATTATTGTATAATGCTTAAGCAGAGTTTAGAGCTAAATACCTAAGCTACAATTCTTAGTGGTGATAAAGGTTCTTGATCATGCTACAGAATGAAAATCAAATACCTATTCACAGAAATTAATTTTATAACACAGGTAAGAATAAGACATCTTGATTCACACCAGAATTATGGTTAATATATTTCACAGGTGAAGCAGAAGGCTGAAAATATGTAATGTACACTTGAAACCACTACTTTCAAGAAAAATCCAATTGTGACATTTCTCTAGCAGAGACAACTGTATTTCAAAGACAGTCAGCTGAGTTTAGAGCTAAATACCTAAGCTACAATTCTTAGTGGTGATAAAGGTTCTTGATCATGCTACAGAATGAAAATCAAATAGCTATTCACAGAAATTAATTTTATAACACAGGTAAGAATAAGACATCTTGATTCACACCAGAATTATGGTTAATACACAGGTGAAGCAGAACGCTGAAAATATGTAATGTACATTTGAAACCACTACCTTCAAGAAAAATCCAATTATGACATTTCTCTAGCAAAGACAACTGTATTTCAAAGCCAGTCAGCTGGAGGACAGATGTGCAAAAGTAACTTGAACCAGTAATTAAAAGTACGAGTATCAAAAGTGCTTGGTTTTAAATAAAATCCACATACCATAAGCTCTTCACTTTTATTTTGAAGCACAGCCTATATTTGATCAAGTTGTTACAATGATCCCAGGTTACGCACAGGATTTGGGACCAAACCAAAGCACTACTCCATGGCCTAACTCCGGCTTTGATTTCAGCGGCTCATGGGGCATCCAGCACTTCTCAGGGTCAAGCCTGAAGTGATTACATGCATTTTGCCGTTTATTTCCCCTCCAAACACTAAACTCAATTTACCTCCGTATAACTTCCAATATTCCCAACACAATAGGCTGATGTCTGTAAAGGCACTTTTCCTTCCTTTCATACAGAAAATATCCTGTAAACAGCCGATTTCCCACTCTCGAAGTGACTCCTTTTGTTTACAGGAAGGAAAGGCAACAGAAATCTTGCCATAAAACAGCGAGAGCTAAAAAGTTCTGTTTCACTTCCTACTTTGCAGGTGTTTCATACATGAAATCTATTGTCATTCTTCATTTCAGAGAGAAAACATGCTGCCTCTTTTTGAAATACAGACTGAGAAACAGAAAACAATATGGTTAAGGAAGTAGCGGCGTGCTTTACTGTGAAACAAAACAAAGATATACGTTAAACAAGCCCTGAACAAGATTGACAATGTATTTCCCCCCCCACCTCTGTATAATGAGACACAGAAAACCAAAAGTGAAATGTAATAAAAGCATGGGCTCAAGAAAACAACAGATATCCCCAATCAGGCATTCACTGGGTTTGTATGGAGTTCCAGTTCTCCCCAACCACCACCCTCTGTCTTTTCCTTTTTCCATGGGGTTCCTGCTGTAACACCCTCAAAAGGATTTTTTCAAGGCCCTAAATGTAAGCTATACAAGGCAGTATCTTTGCTTTAAAACTTGTAAAATCCCCGGCTTTGGACACCACGATTCCTTTATACGTTGACTTGTGAACTGAGTTTTCCTTCTAAATCTGTTAAATTCTTTCTTAATTTTATGCTGCCCAGATAAATGTGTACAAATCAACGTTTCAGCCACCTCTAACTATAAAAAAACCCCAAAACTCTGCCTTATTTGTCAAGGTTTTTTTTAATACAAATGCTGGTTGCAATGTTACAATGTCTATTTAAAACCCAAACAGAAATCCCCCATTTACAGATTTTTCTTGGGCTCCATATCCCGAACTGCTGCAGCAAAGCCACAGCACAATGGAAAACAACTTGTGTTGGTTCAGGAGGCCTGGCACCTCAGTCGGAGTTTCAGAAATACCAACATCCACCAGAGTAAGAATTACATTCATGTCCCTAAGATCTATAGTTCTCTATTGCCCAGTGGTGTGTGGAAAATTCAGTTTCTAAAAGAAGTGAAGCAGATGAGGGCACTACTCCTGTAGCTGGCTACACATACCACTCAGTTTAAAAGGAAATTCAGAATTTTATCACAATCACATACTATCACAAATACCGTCACGATATAAAATATAAAAATACTATCACAAAGTTAAATTTGCCTCTCTGTGAAAGGGATCCCTTCTTTGGTCCCGGCTGGCCTAACCTCACCAGCTACAGGTCAGTTTGCAGCTATTTCACCAGGGCAGCAAACCCTGGTCCTGGCTCCGCGTACCAGTCCCCGGGCATGCGGAAAGAAGGGATGCCTGCCCACTGGATGCATTTCCAAACTCCGAGCATCTAGCCAAGCATAGCACAGGGAAAAGCATTGAATTCCCGGAGATCACATTGCCCAAACACCCATCTCCTACCTTAAAGCAACAGGTGGGCCCCAGACAATTTGAGGGTCATGAGAAAGATCACCATTGTTTCAATCAAAACACTTTCAATGAAACACATAATTACTTAGAGTTTGTCTAAAGCAGTTTTCCATACCAAGCTGAACTGTCCTGTTATGTGATCAGTTACCTGGGAAAACATATTACATCACTGCAGTCTGAATACTTCAAGAAAGATTTGCTAATTAAGGGCAATTAATTACACAGCAGTACCAATTTGAAAAGCAATATCCATTCAGCTTCTGTCTGCTTAAGTCTCAGAGTGACTGCTGAGAAGAACTGTTTAGGGAACCTGCTGAGCAACCGGTAACTTGGGAGATGGATAACTACGAGCACTTGCTAACCAACAGGTAAGGCGGACAGTGCCGTGCACACCATTGGGTCACTCTCCAATACAAGCAGCAGTGTGAAAAGGTCTACCCTCAGGCCATCATAATTTTCTTACATACACTCAAACGCAACTACACCTTTACCCTGAATATGAAAAATCAACTAACCTTGCTCTCACCTGGAAGAGTTCTATCGCATTTTGAGTATTACTTCAAGTGAAGAATATTCTCATTATGGAAACAGAAAGCGTAAGCTAGAGATAGCTCTGCCTTTTGAGCTTCCTTTTCAGCTGGGAAAGGGTTTGTGCATTACACCAGAATGATGCTGTCAGAAATGAACAGAACACCCTACATTGCACATCATTTCACTAGATTTTTTTTACCTACAATAAATTGGCAATTAATCTGGAATGTAATTATTTTTAATGAAAGGCAATAAACAAAGAGCTAAATCTTTATCATCTATATTTTCAACATGCCACTTCACACACTGCCATTCACGTACATAACATGAACACCATCTTCATTCCCACCTTTTTTTATTTTTCTTCTATGAAACAACGTTCAGCTCCAGGCACTTTTTCACTCCCTTTGCAACACCTCATTTTGACCACACAGCAAAAGCATGTAGTAATCAAGACCACAAAGACGGCATGAAACAATATCAATTCCGGCACTAAAAATATCACGCTTGGACCACAAATTATAGAAAATACAGTAGATCATATAGAGTAGATATGATAGACACTTTCAGATTTATTCTAGCTTTGCTGTTTTTCTGTTCTCTGTCAGGAATAGCTCAGCATTTAGTCCTAACATTCTTTTTTTTTTTTTTTTTTTAACTTTGTCCTATGCTAGACTTCATCACAGAAATGAAGAAGTAAACAGCTTAAATGTGAGTGGCTTGGTACAACCACACCCCACGATGAAAGAGATAGAGGCTCTTAACTTCCCTGTATTTTCAGAGTACATTTGCAGTCCTTTTGATATCGCTTAACACAAAAAAAGGAAATCTCATGAAAGTAAATGCTGAAAATATTAATCATAAGATGAGTGACCAGCCTGGAACTGAAGTTACTAAACAAGACAGAAATCATTGATGGTATCCACAGAAAAGCAGATTTTAAAAAAAAAAAAAGTCAGCTAGAGGATGAGGTAGTACCCAACAATTTCTAGTTAAAAAGGAATGGGGCAACTGACTTAGAGTAACTGCTTAAAAGCGGCAAAGATACAAAAAGTACTGACAGACCACACAATAGGTGTGAAATAAACTTAACTAAATTACACTGTTGTGAATGCTATTCACAGAAATAATAAGATGTATTTTTTTATATATTGTTCCCATAGGTCTGTTTAATATTTTAGTTGTCATTAACTTTCGTCTGGGGTAAAAAAAAATACTTTTTGTTATTTTTTTGAGTGGAAAAAATGAAAACATTTCTTTATCAGCTCTGTTTTCTTCAAGAGTGAAAAGTGGGATGGTTTTCAATTGCTACCAGTGGAGGGAAATTTTTTTGGTATTATTCTTTTCTCTCAAAAACAAGAGTAGAGTTTTGTGACTATCACTTGCGAATGCCTTACTGTGTGTAGGATACACCTTTTGGTAGTGGTGTTTGCTTTTTCAAATAAGTATGAGCTACAGTCACTTTAGAATAAAGGGGTAATAAAAGAATGATGGGTGATGAACATGACAAACATGAAGAGATGATGAGGATGAACAAAAACCTAATCACTTTAAGTTTTGGAGTGGGTGAGAGGGACTTCTGGAAGTCATGCAGTCCATCCTTCTGCTCCGAGCAGGACTGTCATCAATGCTAGAAAAGGTCAGGCATGGCTTGGTCTTGCTGAGTCTCCAAGACCTCCAAAGATGGAAAATTCAACAGCTTCTCCAGGCAGCCTGTTCCAGGGTGGTTCTGGCCTCCCAGTAGCGTCCTTCCTCACGTCTAACCTGAACATACCGTATCACAGTTTGTGGCCAATCTGGTGCCACTGAGAAAAATTCAGCTCTCTCATTTTTGGAACTCCCCTTCAAGCAGCCCTGGGATACTCTTAGGCCACCCAAGAGCCGCTGCTTTGTCAGAGGAAGCCACCCGGCTCTGCCAGCCCCTCCCAGGAGCACAGGGGCCTTCGACCCATCTCACTGGTGCTCCCCAGTTCCTCAACATCCCTCCTGAACTGTAGGGAACAACACTATTTAACATAAGTCAAGATCTTTAACATACCATCCAGCTCTCCTATGGAAATATCCAGTAATTTAAATAAACTAGTTTGCTGTATTTAGAAATTAATTTGATCATTTATTCATTCAACACAATTATAACCTCACAGTGCTTTTCATGCATGCTGAACTTAGCATTTGATTGGAAATCCTATTCAAAACTCTGCATGGTCCTCTTTCAACCTAAACTCCGTAACAACACTGAAAAGATTGACAATGCCCAGAATTGCATTTGAATGTCTCCCATGTCCCTTAAATATCAGAACCAAAAATAGCATAATTGGTCATCAAATTCATTCCAAGAATAAGAGTCACATAATTTACTACCATTGCTTTTTATAGTCAACTCTCAATGACATGGTGTAATAGTAGAGTGGAATAAGCCAGATTAATCACACACACAATGCAAAACAAAGAGGAATATATAAGGCAAATACCCAACAGAAAATAAAGAATTAAAGGTGATCCTTTTGAGGAGTACAGAGATCTGAGCTATCATCTGAGCTGATCAGTAGACTATAACATTCTGTAACAAGAACACTATCCCTCTTGCAGGTCCAGAGGGACTAAATTGGAAGCAGCCCAAAACTTTCAGCATCTCAAATACCATTAATCCATATCCACAGATCAACAGGATCTGGTGACAGATTTTGGGTACAGGTTGATTCTAGTTTCACTGAAGTTAAAGAAAGTTTGTCACAGACAAAAACCAGCATGATTTCACTTATTAAGCGAACTGGGGGAAATAATACCTTTTATGAAGGTTGTAACATTGGATGTTTTAGCATATGGTAGCTGCCTTATACTAAAATAAATTGAAACCCATGAAAGTGTAAATTTTATATAACAATTTTGATTTGAATAAACATTTTTTGGAGGTTGGAATGAGATAATAGATCTTTACATATTTTACAAAATTATAAATGAATTCTTCTTCAATTACTTTCACTAAGGAAACATTTTAACTACATTTTGGATTCCCATTGCAACTAGAGCCCAATATTTACACACTTATACTACAGCCTAGGGTATATTCTGTTTGTCTGACCAAAGAAAAGAAAAATTTGCTGCCCACTTTTTCACTCATCCAGTGTTTCTGTCAACTGTTAATAAATAAATAATTGATATTACCTGTTGGGGGGCAGTGGAAGTTGTTGGCTTTGGTTGGGTTTTTTGTTTGTTTGTTTTTTGTTCCTCTCCACCCCCCTCATCTCCCTGACAGAGCTGCAGAGGATGCTCATTCACAAGCATTTTTAACACAGGCAATTACATTTACCACCTCTACCGCTGTTTCCCAACCCTTTGTTCTTTACTGAATGGCAAAACAGAGGAATACTCAGCGAAGAAACTTAAAACTAAAACTTGGTTTCTGGTCAGGATTGCCTCATTTTGATTCCTTTTCTATTTATGTTTGACAGATATATTTTCTTCTCTTCTATTTTTTTTTAAAAAAAAACCACAGAATTTTGATTGTACAAAATTTCCAGTTTAAATTCTTAATCCTATTATTCTTGCAGATGAAGCTTCAATAACTTACTTCAAACATGGCATGGTTTGTGTGGTTCTGGATGAAAAACACACAGTCTGTATTTCAGACATGCCTAAATATGCCAGCCTGCCAATCAAACTAGAAGTATCCCAAAGGCACTATTGCACAAGAAGAGAGATAAGGAAAGGCACAGATAATAGCCTGCCTCCTGTAAAACAGAAAATTACTAAGAATAAGGTTTGTTTGCTGTACCAGAAATATGTGAAAGCAATATTTGTCATGGACTTCTATAGACTTTACGGTCTGGGGAAAAGAAAAAAATACAACACATCTAAATTACTGAATAATTAGCAGGGATAAGTTTCACTTCACCACGTGTCATGTACAGTAATTTTCTTTCCATCTTCAGTAAGACAGTCCCTTGGTTTGTGTATTTAAAGAGGTTATCTGCTGCTGAACTTACATAAATGTCCTTAACTGGGGAGCAGTTGCAGCTATTCAGTATTTGTGAAACAGGAGTAATAGCTACCTATAAGACGGAAAAAAAATCAAAAAGTTGGCCAAGAGAATCTACTCCCCATATTTTTGCACACAGTTTAGAAATCAGCAAGCATCACAGAAATAAAAAGTGTTTAAAAAAGGCATTTACAATCTCAATTTAAAGCTCCACTAGTTAAGATTTAACAGATTTCAACATGATTCAGATGTGACCTAACCAACTTCTAAATAAAACAATAGTAAGCAGGTTTTGGACATATTTACTTAAGAGCTTCAAAATAAATGTAAATATAAATTTAAGAGACTACATTAGGATAATATAGTTCAACATATTGAAATAAGTTCTCTGTGAAAAAAAATGCAAATGACTACATTTATAGACAGACAACAACTCCTTCCATCACTGTGTGTTTTCTAAGTCATGAGTTGTACCTTTTTTCCCCCCCGAACATTAGTTATAATAGCTCTAATTTAAGGTTCATGCTCCTTGTCCATGCATAGGAGAGAATGCAAATTAAATGTGTTGTGTACCTTAATTGGGACTTAAAAGGACATCAAGTTTCTTGCCATCTTTCCTACCCAAATGTTTTATAGGTGACCTTATTTGAGAAAGACAGCAAGGCTCTGCACCTTTGTGCATTCTGCTAGCTAGCGCAGGTTGAGCAGAGCTCACCAGCTTTGGCACCAGGCCATGCCACATCTCCTACCTCAAAAGTAAGTCTCCTTCACTCATTCAGTACCTTGACCTTCAGTGTGGTTGGGAACACAGCCTTTTGGTTTTGTTAAAAACATTCAGTAACTAAGAGGAATTTAACCTGACCTGAAAGAAACTTTCAAGGTTGCCAAAGTTCTAGAAACACATCCTTTATCTCAACCATTGAATCAAAACTAAACCAAGACAAACCCCTCTATTATAAAGCTTCAACTGCTACTAGAAAGAAGGTTGGAGTAAAATCGTAACTGATTTACAAGGCATTTTGAAACTCTGTGTGCCACTATATAGCGTTCTCTCAATAATGCACTTGTATAACAATTTATACCTGTTAAGGATGCTACCTACAGTATATTCCATTCCAAAAACTGCAGTAGGATAAAAGATTAGTGACAACCAGCAGCCAAGTAGTAGTGCATTTCCACCAGGAACAGACATCTAGCAATAAAAGAAATAAATTCTAAATCATAAACATCACAGACCAAGGATAAACTGTCTCTTTCTGCTGACTTACAAAACCAAGATCACCGAAGGAACAAAAAAGAGCCAGTGCTCTATTTCAGATCTGAGAGTGTTTTGCTTCTTTTGCATGTGTGGCACAGACAATGAAAGAGTCACTCTCAGTTATGTTTTATTTCTCTTTCTACATTTCAGATGTGTGCACAGCCACGCACCCCCCATTCACTCACCCCTCTCCTGTTTGGCAAAGATTTCTCTGCTCCCCAACCCAAAAGAGCACTACCGATGTTTTATTTTATTTCTTTTTAGTAGAAGGCTCTACCCAAGAAAACAGCACATCGAGACTGATCAGTACTGAAAAAAATGCTTGACACAACTGTACAAATGCGATGTACACACTTTGCAGCTATCGCAAATACCCTAACTATCACCCAGCCCTTCTTTCCCCTTCCCACAAAGGCATTACTATTTCTTGTTTCAGTCACAGTTACCAGCTAAGGATTCTTAAGCAGCTCATACTTTTAGAACAAAATAGGTAAACGGCTGTTTTTTGCTGAAGACAAAGTATTTTCCACTTTTAAGATGTATAGACCAAAAGAAAAAAGAATATAAAAGACCATCTAATATATTTTGGAGTATGAAGAGAATATAATATTTGTGTTTGACAACTTTTTTTATCTTCCACCACAGGAGAAAAAGAGTATCTAGTGTTGATTACTGAAACAAAGATACTTTAAAAATTGACAATGAACTTACAAAACACAGGAAAGTCAGGATTCTAGACCTTAGCACTCTGATGGCACAAACGGTCGACAACCTTACAGGCATCAGACTCGGCTTTAGATGAAGATCAGACTAGGATAGTGGGAGTAAGTCCAGGCACAGGCTTCATCTCTTTTGTACCGCAAGTGACAGCTGAAAAGAGTCTCTATCAGCCAAGCAGGGCAGTGACAGTTCTGTACCAAAAGAGGCTCACTTGGCAAGTTTTTCATTTTTCTCATATATCGCTCAATCACAAAAGATAGCATTAAGTTTCAGACACATCGTTTTTGTTCTCTTAAGGCCACCAGGTTAGGCCATTCAGACTAGTTACTCACTTGTGAACTCCTAAACTAGGTCATCATTTTGTCATAAACTGCTCCCAATATAATAATGGAAAGACATATGAAGCAAGCTTGAGGTTTGCTTAATATAGAGTCCAAATTCTGAAATACTGTACTCAAAATACCAACAATCACAAAATACAGATCTGCACTCCCATCTGTACTAGTCAAAGAACAGCCAGGAAAGAGTTGAAGGGGATTCTTGCGATACAAGAAAAAACCCACTAAATTCATTTGATATAGAGCTTAATACCTAACAATGAAACTTGAAGTGATTTTTTTTTTTTCATATGAACAACTCTTTCAGTCTAACAGAAAAACTGAGAGCATTTTGTATGTATGGAGGATATTCTTAATAAATATTTTCATGTTCTACATGGGTCTCCATTCACTTGGACTTCTCACCCTCCGTTTAAGAGCATCTTGAAGGCAACAAATATCCACTTTTTTATACAATGTCTATAAATATGGAGAGCTAAACAAATAAGGATCTATTCTACAGTCCATCAGTCTGTGGAGAGAAACTGCTGCTAGTATATTAACTTCCCAGAAAACATAAGGTTATAGCTTGTTACCTCTTAAACTTTAATATTAGAAGAGTTGATAATAAGATAATGGCATCTTTATTAACTTACCTTCTCCATGTGCTAAGAGTTTGTAAGTTTTACAAATTGCTCATCTTTGATTATAAAAGCATTATTAAAACATACCAGTGGCTACAGTAGTCACATAAGAGAGAGGAAGAAAGAAAAGTAAAGGAACAAGGAATCTCTGTCAAGGATACTAGGATTATCATTAAGCTTATGAATTACCTCCAGAGTACACACACTAACTCTATGTACCAGGCAACAACAACAACAACAACAAAAAAAAAAAAAAAGAGAGAAAACCACCCTGATTCTACAGGAGACAAAACTCTTCAGTCAAATTATTCAAAATATTGATGACACAGAGCTCAAGAGGCTTTCATCACCATCACACCTGCACATCAGACTGTTTATTTATTTTAATATTTCATCCATGCGATAAAGGGTGCTAATCCTATGGGTATCAAATAGAAGAAAAAAAAAAAAAAAGACAAAGATTTGTATCCTGAAAAGTGTTTAGGCATTTAAAATTCATTGAAAACAACCCCAAAAAACCATCATCTTTGTGAACCATATATGGACTTTCTGATCTTTGGAACCTCTTGCAATGTTTTATTTCCTCTAACTGATGAGGCAGAAAATCATTTAAAGTCTAACTAGCTCAAAAAGACAGAACATTCTCTGTCGATTCAGAAAAAAATCAACTACCATCTACTCCTTTATTGAAAGGACATGCTATCACAGGAAAAAGAATTTTCAAACAGAACAGGAAAAAACCCTCACCCTACTCTGAGGACTCTTACATTACATACTGTACAAGTCCCACACAACACAGAGCTGGAGAAGGAATTTCACTCATTTGCCAGTGGTCAAGGGGCAACCTGTGCCGTTGGCCTACTCGGGGGCTGAGAGCACGTCCTCTCGGCAGCACTAAATGTGAAATCTTGCAGGAAGATTGCAAATCTGAGCACACATTTCCCAGTCAGAAGGTCCAGAGGAGCTGACAGTGGGTAGGCAGGAGGGACGCGCTGCCCTTCACCAGGAGACAACCACCACCACCCTCTGCGCACAGTAAAACACCCAGGGCTTAACCGAGTTTGGCTGTTGTACCATAGGCTTATGCTTTTTAAACAAAGGAGAGAAATGATTTTTTTTCTTTCCGTGAGTGGGTAACAACAAGTCAGGAGTAGGGTGTAGGAGACAGAATAGAGCATGAGTGAAGGGCATGAAAAGTTTTAGTGTAGCATGGAAGACTGGATGTGGGAAGAGAAAAGTGTTAGAGTAGAAATTATGTTATTACAGTTTAAGAAAAAAAATGCATTCTAAATAGATTTTTTTTTTTTTAATTTATTGCCAGAAAGGTTGAAGGCCATAAATGTTTTATTAGAAGCTCAGGTTTTAGGTTTCATAACATCTCATAACTGCAAGGTTTTACTGTGGTCAGCTCGACTATGAGAATTGTTATATTATTGCTATAAATCAGCTGGGCTACTGGCAACTAGTTGCAATTTTGTTGAAATCTAGTTTAAATGAACAAAAAAAACCCAACAGTAAAGAGATAGAAAAATACAAAGTAAATATAGGAAGGTGTACATTTATTTTGGTGTATGTAACCAAAACACTGGTATGTGATCAGATCTGTGAGTCAAACTATTACAGCAAGCAAAAGCTATAAAGTGAAACACTGAAAAAGGTAACCATTACAAGACAGTAATCCGTGACCTTTCTATCAAGAATTTAAATGACAGCCATACTGCCTTCATGAGGAGAAAAGGGAGGACAGATGGGGGACAGCCCAAGGGATACATATTTTTTCCACCTCAAGCTGAACCTTAAATAAACCCAAAAAACTAAAGAGCAAAGTAGGTGCTGCTGATATACCGCTTTGAGATTGCCAGTACAACAGTTCTCCATCACATTGCCTTAGTAGCGTGGGGGTTTTGGTGGGTTTTGTTTGGTTTTTTCCAGGTACCCTTCCCATTGAGTAACCATCTCTCAGGTTACACAACTCAATTTTAGTGAGCTGGCCAAAATGAAGACACAATATTTTTTATAATTCTGTTCAAGTCACAACAGGTTAGAGAAAAAATTGATTTTCTGAATACTTAGAAATGTGTTTACTCCATAAACTTTGTTTCCTTTTGCTATTTGCTTTCTTCTCACATATTAATCTTAAATTTTTATACAGCATATCACCTTCAGCCATGTTGTTTCTAACTTCCATTTCCCAGTTACTCACTCACATTGTATAGCATTCACAACTAGAAATGCAGTTTATGCTAAGGTCAACATTTTATTTGGGTTAGCTCCATTACAAAGGAATATAATTGACATTCTCTGAAACTACCTCATCGTGCAAACAAAATATTGGTAAGTGGGAAGACCAGGAGATTGATTTCAAAAGTTTAGTCCTGCTCTGAAAATAAAATGCCAATGAACAGACTTTTTAAACACACTAATGAATGGAAATCATGAGTAACTGACTTAAAAATAAAACTCATTGCTCCTTGTAATATAATTTTCAGCATAATTTACAGTTTTCAGGATGTCTATAGAGTTTCATTGACTTGTTTGGAATTATTTAGTTCTGAAGGTTTTGTAAGACACATTTACTTACAAAAAGCAGCAACTCTACTCTGGTCTCATTTGTGAGCTGGTCAGCTGCAGAACTTCGTTTGACATTAGGTTCCAAGAATCATAGAATTGTTACGGTGGGAAGAGACCTCAAAGATCATCAAGTCCAATCTTCTACCCAACGTCACCATGCCCACTAAACCATGTCTCGAAGCGCCACATCTAAATGTTTTTTGAACACCTCCAGGGATGGGGACTCCACCACCTCCCTGGGGAGCCTGTTCCAATCCCTAACGACTCTGACAGTGAAGAAACTCTTCCTAATATCCAACCTGAACCTCCCCTGGCACAACTTGAGACCGTTTCCTCTTGTCCTATCGCTGGTTACTTGGCAGAAGAGACCGACCCCCACCTGGCTACCCCCTCCTTTCAGGTGGTTGTAGAGAGCGATCAGGTCTCCCCTCAGCCTCCTCTTCTCCAGACCAAACCCCCCCAGCTCCCCCAGCCGCTCCCCATCAGACTTGTGCTCCAGACCCTTCCCCACCTTCGTTGCCCTTCTCTGGACTCGCTCCAGCACCTCAAG
>NW_009615772.1:8772-12495 GCF_000690535.1 Cariama cristata | reverse complement strand
TGCTGTTGGCCTTCTCGGCCGCCTGTGCAAATAGGCCTGCTTTGTCCTGTATATTCCATTACAAACTGTGCCAGCCTTGATAAAAATCAAAAGATTAGTTGGACTGCATGAAAGAACACAGTTTAGAGGAAAAAAGCTCACATTTCACAGCTATGAAAACTCTGGGCAGACTTTAAATTTTCAGGTGAAACACACTTTGGGACTAAACCTAGCACCCTTCAAAAACTGGGCAGATTAACTGGAAACCCCTAGTTTACCTTCTGGTTTTCCAGTTTTACACCACCACTTTATCTCCTTTACCAAGTACCAGTTAGCATGCTCCATATTCCAATGTATATTCACATATATAGCAGATGATCGCAAAGTGAGCAAGGACATATAGAGCTTCCAAGCTTTTTTTTTTTTTAATTTTTAGGTAAAGGTCTGAGAGTATACATCCCACGGAGATAAACAGTTACCGATTCTGATATCAGCAGCTAGGATTAGGTTAAGCAGCAAAGGTGAAGCAAAATGACTAGTTTTCAAAACACATCGTAAGAAACCATAATTCAATACTGCCATTTTTTGAAGGTTCAGTGTCAGAGGATGTAAACAAACCGAGACCTATACAATACTGGAAGCTACTCCGCATGTGAAAACCTCACTCTTGCACTAACCAAGGCCACACATTAGGATGCCATTTTGCACTTAAGGTACTATTCCACATCAAAAGTCGTAACAGTGGGGCATTAATTTGGAACATATATATATTCTTGTCAAAGCTGGAGGAACGTTTTAAATAAACAATAACTGATCAAATCAAATCTTTGCAAAGACAGAACAATTCCATGTTGATTTTGGAAGCCTCCTTTTCATGGATTACTTTCTACAACTACTGTTGAGGTGAGGGAGCCTTCCATACAGCTACCACTGTATTTTAAATTATTATGCTGTCACTGCTTGGTACCTAAGCCATACTTGACCTCTTTAGGAACTCAGCAAAAGCTACTGCTTCAGCTGGGTTCCCACAAGCATCAAGGAGAGGCTGACTCAGGAGCTGCAGCTCTACACAGTAGAAAGATTCCCTCAATCAGCTCATCAATGGTATACCAAAAAAATTGCTTTTGGTACAACCTGGAATAAAGAAAGTATTGGGTACGGTACCATACTGAAAACAGAACAAGTGAAGAGACAATAGGCTCTCCTGAAAAAAAAACCACTAGAACAGTTTATTAGATGAAGCCTAAGATGAATCTTGGAATCAGTCTTACCTCATGTTTTCAACAGTGACCTTGACACAAAGTGGAAGTTACTAATGAAATCTGAATATAACACAAAGTTGAGAAGCACTGCCACTGCAAAGGAAGGTAAAAAATACAACCGAGAAATAACAAAGTAAGTTTTGAGGAACAATTTCATTCCACTTTTATTTTATGTTTGGAGTCACTCCCTCAAGAACTACAGGATAAAATTTTGATCGGTCTGGTAGATCATCATCAGCGAACACCAGAAGGAGAATAACCATGACATTGTACTCAACATGAAGACACAACTGCACAATATTTCCAATAGAGATAAAGCTTTAAAGTTGCTTTACTTGCCATGGATAGACTGCATAGAATGTGCTTAAATTCTTATCAGCCATAACAAAAACACACAAAGAGGAAGTGTAGAGAAGGGCCTTCTGTTCCCCAGCCACCGTACTGTACAAGAGGGAGCTAAGTGTTTGTCTTGTTTAAAGACTGGCTAAAAGTTTGGCTAGATGGTACTGTACAAGAGGGAGCTAAGTGTTTGTGTTGTTTAAAGACTGGCTAAAAGCTTGGCTAGATAAACCTCAGAAGAACGAGATCCAAAACAGCAAGTTGTCTATAAGTATCAGGAGGAAAGAAAAAGTATTTAGGTTAAACAAAGATATTGGTAAATATCAAACGGATGGGCTGCAAACTCAGCACGTGCTCCACATACAGGTTAGCAGAAAATTTTAGTCCTCAGTAAAGTGAGTCCCTGAGCAGCCTTCCACTACAAGTATGACATGGGAGAAAACAACCCAAAACCAAAACAGCAACCCATCAGGAAATCAAAATTGAGTGCAGCTGATTTACGACAGAGATCAATGATGTAGTTGTTTTCTATAGTAACCGGATTAGAAAAGAAATGAGTAGTTCAGTTCAGGGCAAAGGAGGTTTCAGGCTACGGCTGCTGATTCACACCTATCAGTCTTAATTCCACAATTTTGGAGATCCATCAGCTTAATACAATTAATGTTTTAACTCCTTTTGTTGAAAATGTGACTCAAAAGGACGTCAGACTGAGCTTCTCCATGTCCTCTCACCTTTAGCAAAAAGTCTTCAGAAGCCAAGGCATAACCTTCTCTGCCAACTGACAAGCACTATCCATCAGGGTTATTTCAACTTCAAGGAATTTTGCCCTAAAGGAAATTCTCTCCATTCCCTTTCCTGTTTGTTATACTTAAACTCAGCATACATTTACAACCTCTTTCATACGGAAGCTGAATGTTATACAAAACCCTGAATTTTTAAACAGTTAATAAAATGGATTATAAAAACCAAAACAGGGATCTGAAGGTCTGGTTCATGCTTTGGTAAACACAGAAATACTTAAAAGTATAATTACTGCAAAGTTGGATGAGCAAGAAGAGGAATCATCTCGAACTTCTGAGGTTCTGCTGGCTCTTGTTTACAGTTAACGAAGCTAAGAGGTTAAGACTGAACATAAAGAGGTGCAAACAGCAGCTGTTTTCAGAACTGAACCACTTTAATTTCAATTTTTAAATAATTTAACAAATCACAACTTTTTTTTTTTCCCCAGCCACACGGATAACTCTAGCATAGATTATCAAAAGTTTCACAGTACTAAAATTAGTAGTCAGAGCAAAAGAACTAAATACAAGTGTAAGCTTGACTGGCTGAGAGCCAATTTCCAACTCCCATGTCCTGCTCTTTAACAGTAAAACAATCTTTTGGAAAAGATCCAACGGAATCGCTCAAGAGAAGTTCACACATTCAAATTCTAGTATTGCTAGTCATGTTTTAGAATTCAGTGACAAGGTGAGCAAAGTGTATCTGAAGCCAAAGCTGAAAGGATGCTATTTTCTTTAAGTGATTATTCTTTTGTTAAGTACTATAGTTATAAAAATATTTAAGTGCCAATAATTTATTTGGGAATCCTTGACAACTGGTTTAAGCAAAGAATATACAGTAAGAGTATATAGTACTCTATTTCTTAGTCTTGGGAAAAAATCTTCCCAACATCATGATAGAGAAATACTCTGTACAAATGTTCTGTACTATAATAAAGTGGAAACACAGTATGCTGGAATATCAATCAACATTCTCAATTATCAGACCAACTATCACAAAAAAAAGTTGTGATATTTCATAGAATAGTTCCTCCTGGAAGGCACCACAGAACATCATCTAACCCAGCCTCCTGCTCAAAGCACTGAACTCAGACCAACCTGCTTAGGGCTTTGGCCAGTCTGGTCTTAAAAACTGGCAGGGAAGTAGATTGCACAACCCGCCTGCGCCACCTGGTCCAATTCCTCAGTGTCCTCAGGGTGATTTTTGTTTCCGAGTGCCAGATGAGAACCTCACTTGTTTTAGATTACATCCACTGTCTCTTTTCCTCCTGCCATGCACCTCTGGACAGGGCCTGGCTCTGTCTTCTTAATATCCGGGAAACTAAAATTGGATGGGGTATATCCAATGTCGTGGTCTAAGGAAT
>NW_009615772.1:0-8741 GCF_000690535.1 Cariama cristata | reverse complement strand
GGGTACTGGGGATCCCCCAGCTAGGCTCCTGTTCATAAAGCCTAGATTGCCGCCAGCATTCGTCCCTGTCAGGGTGAAGACTGACGTGGTGACTCCCGTCTGTCAGAACGCGAACGCGCAGGGTCCTCTCAAGCAGAGCTGCTTCCCAGGCCGTCACTCCCTACCCTGTACCGTTGCAAGGCGTCAAGAACGTGCATTTATCCCTGTTGAACGTCACGAGGTTCGTTACGGTCCGTTCCACCGGCCTCTCTAAACCAAAGAACACTGTCTTCGAACACATCAACTACTCCTGCAATGTGATGCCACATGCAAATTTGGATGAGGATACACTTCATCTCCTCCTCCAGGTCATCAATCAAGGTACTAAACAGGACAGGTCCCAGTACAGTACTCCACTTGTAATTGGTCTCCAGGTGGAACACAAACCATTAACCGCTACACTTTGAGTCTGACAATCCAGCCAGTCCTCCCACCCAAACCATAACACTGCAACTTGGTTATACAGATACTGTGAAAACCTTGCTAAAACCCTGGATAAACTCAAGGCAGATGATGGGCAAACTGCCATAAGCAATATTAAATCTAATCTGATGGCATTTACAGTTTCAGCAGTATACAGAAAGGTCCCAGGACTATTAATAAGCATATAAAAGATACTCAGGAGCTTCACACAAGGCCATTTTAATCACTGCTTAGAGGAAAAAACCAACCAAACAAAAACAACAAAAAACCCCACGGAACAAAACAATTGCACTGGATTTCTTCCTATTAGGGAAGAAAACATAAGACTAAAGAAAAATATGTTTATGCATAAAACAGAAAGGTTTTAAGTTTCAGAATAGTCCATGAAAATAAAAACTAATTTCACCACCCAACCGAGGAAACCCAGAGTCCTTATCCCCCTTATATATGAATGATGAAACGGGAAAGACTTCATGCTTTAATAAAGCAATACAAAGAATTACTTAAACAAAAGTTAAACTTACTTATCAATTTAATTGATTAGTATTTCATATACAGCTGCAACAGGTATGTTGACCTCTACTTAGAGGATTTCTAGTTGAGCAAATTTTCACACCATGACAGTCACACAGATGACCAGGAGTTGGGACAGCACCTGCTGAGAGTCCATGAAGATTGGTTTATCTGGTGGAGTTGTGTTTTCAACCTTATAACTTGTTAAGTCACAGAGAGGCCTATCTAACATATTTTAGATGTCTCTTATTATTACTTTTCCCCACAGTGATTCCTGTAGCTGCCACAAAGAATTCATACAATTGTACTGAGAGATGTGGTTGAGACAGCTGGTATGGAAAAAAAGCAGTTCATGAGAATCCCTAACTTGCAACTTTAAGCACCTCTGATCTACAGGCACACTGGATGTTGTAAAATGAGGGAGCAGGAAGATGGACACTGTTGGGTACAGTCTCCGTAAGAAAGAGAAGAACATTACTATTAAGCATCGGTTTTCCCAGGAGAAAGGATTATTACCATGCCTATATGTAAATATTCTATTTTAACACTCAGCCACAATATTTTCATAGGCAAAGCAAGGCAGATATTCAATTAACTATTTGTGAATACAAAGACAGAGTTTGTATGCCCATTACCAGGCACAAAGGTACACTCGATACATTGACAGTATAATATAATCTTAATATTTAAAAAATGCAGCAGTAAAATTCAAAGTAAAACCAAAACACTTTACAAAATGCAGTAGCCATTTGCTGCAGATCACTATGATGGAAAGAATGGTCGGTTATTTTTGTTTTTTCTAAGGAAACAATCCTTATGCAATTACACAGTGCCACACCTTCTTCTACCTCAAGATTTTTTGAGTCTGTTGTTTGACTCAGTAAAATTTGACAGAAGAGATAAAGTTTCAAGGGTAATTATGCTCATAGAATCTTCATTTTTAAAGTTACACAACCACAGAGGACAAATGCGAGAGAAACACTGACGTTAGCAAAATTATCAAATCTGAGAATCTCACGGACTAATGAAGTACTGCTTGCCCTTCACTTGGAAATCTCCACCAAAAATAATGATTTCCAGGGGCCCAGGGTAAGAGGCCAACAAAAGGTCAGAATCCCGGAAAACCCCTCTGCTCTAAGAGTAGAAACTTCTTCTCATATAGAAAACATTGCTGGAGCTCAATTTGTGTTTGATAGCCTGGGGTTTTTCAGGGTAGCACTCTGAGCAGCCACCTGTACAGGTCTTGCCCAATTCAGATAACCTCATCCATCCTGTTCCCCTCCTGTAGCAAACTGGTCAAATTCTACATTTGAAGAGAAGTGGAAACGAGCAAACCTGTTCTCACATCGTTACAGATGATACCAATCATCATATTTACCCCACCTTGTCTCACCACCTTTAAAAATAATCATTTGAAATGGTTTCCTATGCAAACAAAGCTGCGTAATTCAAAGAGATGTACAAATATACTAAGGAAGTCGCTGGGGGAAGCGGCGGTAAGTAGCAGAGAATCTGAGAGGGGGAAGACACCCACCTCTGGAGTACCCGCCTCATCTCAAAAAACCGGCAGTCAGAGGAAGGAGAAAACATTTTGAGCATTGACAGGTTTATCCCAATCGCTTCTAATCCTGCCAGCCAGCTTCCACAACCGAACGCAGATGCCTATGTACCTCTGCCAAGTTACTCTGAGTGGACTGTTGCTTCGGTTGTCTGAAAAGAGAACTTGAAGTAGAAAGTTACTGTTTTGAGAAAGGATTTTAACTACCTGGACATCACTTAATTGCCTACTACAGCTCAAAGACTTGGGAGATCAAACTAAGGGATATCTTTATATCAACAATATAAAGGAAGCTAAGGAAGTGTCAAAGTAAGTCCCATGTGTTAGCACATTTTATGAAATAAAAAAATTTCCTCAAAGTTCTTTGAAAGCTTTCTTCATACAATTCTCCCTGCTCAACATCCCAACAAGTTTCCCGCCCCTGAATACACCAACAATCTACAAGTTGAAATCATTGCGCCTCTTGCATATAATGACCACGTGCAGAGAAGCACCTCTGTAGTCGTTTAGCTTGCCATATGTAATAGCAGGCATTCTTTTTCTCATCTACCATGCAACAAGAATAGCAGCTCTTCAAAACGACAACACTAAAGCAGTTAACGTATGGCTTATCATTGAACGCCAACTTCATACGATGTTTTTGTCAAAGACACAACCAACTAAACTTAACAGAAACATGTGGTGGTGTCACTTGTGAGCTCCCGTGTCAGACTGGAGCACACTGACACAACACAGCCTTAAACTAATTCCTACCTTGTCTCAATTCATATCATAATTTCCATACTATCAAACATAAAATATTTTTCTCTGAGCCTCAGATGGAAGAGAACAGAGAAGCAATGACAATACTGCTGAGAAAATAGGCCATGGGTTTGTAAATACAATGAGTTGGTTTGCATTAGTCCAATGAACAAAATTATTCTCGCGCTGGGTTTGCATTCATCATCAATTCAGTTTTTTCGATGACAAACCCGGAGCATCCTGCCGAACGCACACCACAGCTGGCAATCCCGCAGCCCAACGTGGCGAGGCAGCCGCTCTCTTTGAGACAGCTCCCTCCATTCCTACAGAGAGAGACCACCGGGAACAATAAAAAGCAGCTGTTGTCCTGACAACCTTACAAAGCAAACCCAAGGCTGACTTTCCTACAGCAGAACAGCAAGGATAACCTGATCACCGTAAACTGCTCCTAATTCTTCAACGGCAGCTGGCCACCGCAAGAAGCGAGGCCAGCACAGCAAAACATGTGTGCTTGCCTACACGCTGTAGATGATATGCACATTACGCATGAGAATGTATACATATATACACAGCCACGCTCTTCTTTTTTCTCCTCACTTTTTTTCCCCACTTTGTGTCACAGTAATATTGCAAAGACATTTCAGACTAAAACATGTCAGGTATTCATTTTCAGCGCTGAGAGGCTCAGAAATTACTTTGGAGTGCTCTTTGCCTTGAATGTACTTTAGGTATCTAAAAGTAGCAAATAATTAGTTTTGAACAGAAAGGCACAAATGAAAAAAACAGAGAAGAAAAGTGTGATTACATAACTTGTAATGCTCAGGTGAAAACAAACAAACTAAACAAATGAGGAAAAAAAAAACAACAAAAAACCCCCACAGATTGAAATTTCGTATCTTTCACAAACGCCTTCTCCATAAAACACAGAAGACAGAACTGCTTTTGCAGTGACAGTTTTGCTAACCATACATTAATTGCAGGATTCCTTCTTACTCCCCCACGTGAAAAGAAAAAAGGCAGCAAAAGTATTTTAACAGTACGTGCATTGATGACACCTATGGAAAGCTTTACTCTGTCCTTACTCACCTTAATTGCCGTTTCACTCTCACATCATTTCACAATGTATCCGATTTGACTGAAGTGAATGTAAAAACCCAACATGAAACACAAGGTGGCTCAGAATCTCCTTTCCCTCTCATATATATGGAACAAATAAGTATCCCAAAAAAAACCAAACCACCAAAAAAGCACCAGAAAAATTTTATGAAGGTGTTCAAGAGTATATACTAGGTTTTAAAAATTCATTTTATTCCATTTGAATTAACCTGCCACAGAACCTCTAGTGTTCTCCGAGTACCTTTCCTTATAAATACATTTGATTAAGTACTGTAATCTGTTGTTTATGTACTCTGTAAGAGAGTTCTATAGTTTTCATCGCAGATTGTATCAGGTTTAAAATAAAGGTTGGCAAACCAAAAGGGAAACGGAAGGACAAATTGTTGAGCTGTACGAGAGCTTTGTATCTCTATTGTGTGTCCTCTAACATAAATCCCATCAAATCATTTTCATATAACTGAAGTCTGAAAAGTCATATTGTGAAATACCTACGATCCAAAAGCCTGCCTAAAAGAGGAGGGAGCGGGCAGGCGTTATCACAATCCACAGCCACTGTGCCAGGGAGAATTCCAGCAGCGAAGGGAGAGGGGGAGGAAGGAACAGCAAATAATACAGGAGGATTATACAAATATCTGCAGAGCTGGATATGTCACTTTGCAGGACAACAAATGAAGACGTTATATGAGAAAAGATTCAAAGTCAATGGCAAAACTCCAAGTCCTGTGCTCAGAATTTTATT
Source organism: Cariama cristata (assembly GCF_000690535.1). NCBI lineage: Eukaryota > Metazoa > Chordata > Aves > Cariamiformes > Cariamidae > Cariama > Cariama cristata. The sequence continues at coordinate 3,612 of NW_009615772.1, read as the reverse complement.
TGAGCTGCTGAGGAGGAGGGAACTCACAACAACTTCAGCTACTGCCACCCTCCAGCCCCCAGCCTACTACAGGACAATGTTCTGCCTTTCCTCCAGCCTCCTTCTAGGTTCCCTTACTTCCAAAACAGCTATTCTACCTTTCTACATTACGACTCTCAGGTTTCCATAAAAAAAAAGAGCAAGTACAGCTCATTTTCACAAGGAACACAAGAATCCCCAGTTAACAGCAACTAAAACAAATGCCTACTTCATTTCAAACATCTACTATTCTTAAAATGTTTTACAAGCATCAGATCCAATAAAGCTGTTTGCTTGCAGATCCAAAAAGATGGGACAGCAGCTGCTCACATTTATTATGTGTTCAGAAGATTATCTCCATAAGGATTCAAGACATTTTTTAAACAAAACCTTTAATTATGTATGAACTGATCGCTATTTAAGAAATTCCAGAAAACCAGAAGAATCCACTTACAAATCATGAGTAGCTAACTGCTGATGTAATTACACTTTCATGATCCAAACAAGAGTCTACGTATCTTCTAGTAAGAACTACGGTGCAAAATAATCACAATGACATTTCTGCCTACTGCTGTCCTGTCTTGAGCTAAAAACTAGCAGAGTATCACCAATTATAATAATCCTTCTCAATCTTCAGTTCAATCAATTATGCCTGAAAAATGACTTTAAATCTGGGGTCAGTGCTTTACTACAAAGGAAGGCAGGGTCTCTCTCGTTTACTTCTGTCAGGATAAATCAGATGTTTAAAATTAAGTTCACTCTTTCAGAACAAACTAAAAAAAATAAATAAGGCAGCTATTCATGTCAAGTTCTAGCAATTGTTAAAAATCTAACCAGTCATACAGCATCATCACTGAATGTCAAGAGGAATTAATGTTATTCTTAATGCAACCTATGGGAAAAACTAGTATTTTTAAAATAAGGAAAAAGAAAAATATGAAACGTGCTTTTCAATCTACTAAATACAAATTCTATAGTCAGAGCCATACATCGTAACAGTCCTCATGAATTCTTATTGGATTCTCAGATTTGGTAGACAGTCCTCGCAGTGTTTCCGCAAAATAATTCAGGCAGAAAAAACAGGGTAGAAAGAGACTGTAAGGGGCAGCCCTACCCTAAACTTACTCAACTGTTCAGATTTATAAGAGGATGAAAATTCCTTTAAAAATAAAGGGATAAACTGACATTTGTCTTAACTTTGCAAGAGGTAATGTTTTACAGAATCAGATATAAACTACGCTACCTAACATATAAAAAAAATTCTACTATGAGTACAATATTGCAACACATAAAATAATTGCTCATCTCTTCACTCCACTGATTCACAACCCAGCTTGGTCAAACGTTTTAAAATTGCAAAGCGTTTTAAATTGCAAAGCAAAAACTGCATGGAAAGAGAAAAGAGCATTCATCAAGCCATGATTTCATTTCAAGCTGTCAATACAGCTACTGCTGGTAATCCTGGATGACTAACGTGAGAAACTAGATAACCCAGCGCCCCACCCTCTTCCCACAATCTGTAATTTATCTTATATTTTCACACTAACATAGCATTTCTCACTCAATATTACCAAACTAGATCACTCATCGGTACAAGGTACGAACCTACTGAAAATATTTTCACATCCAAGCATCTAAATATAATCTTAATTCCAGCTAAGGCAAGGAGAAGATATTTACTTTCTCCTGCAGTTTGAACTGCTGATCTGCACCTAAAAAGCTTTGGTGCAACGCCTGACTACTATGTCCAATACGAAGCTGAAAGTGAAAAAACAAACTGCCTCGGTTCACTTGTAAAGGTCAAACAGCAAAAGAACGGGATGGTTTTGCCTGTTTGACCACTGCTTTGCTTAGTTCCTCGTTCGACTCTCTTCATTTGCAAGAGTATTTCACAATGCGCTTGAGTAATGGTATGTTAGCAAACATCTACAAAAAAAGACCATATTCTCTTTCTTTCAGGAAAAGAGAACAGAAATCTTTAAAAATACTCTGAGTTGCACAGTAAGCAAATACCAGCTACAGAGAATTGAGGGTTTGTTTAGTTCTAGGTCTCACATTATAGCCTTGGCATATATGAATGACATGATCTTTAATTGATCCAACACGATCGGTGAAAGAGTCTGGCATCCTTACAACTAAGTATTCCTTCTCGGTACATCCAGGAGCTGCATGACCCGGTAAGGTAGCCCACTGGGCATGCAAAACCAAGACAATACATTCAGAGACCTCTCTGAAATCTAGCTTTATACGAATGCTACATAAATTATAAATCAACTGTTGTGCAGCCTAAGTGATGTTTAAATAGCCATAATGCATTTGAGCTCTTGATGATTTAAACATGTTTGCATTAATAATGAAAGATATTTCTAAGATCAAATTTAAGATTGAAGTATTTCAGAGCCACTGCCAAAAAAGCAAACAGGGGGCAAATAACACATTCCACTGACACTGGGCACAGTTTTAGAAAAACACAAGAAAGAGATTAGTGAGGGAGACCAGGCCCATGCATTCCTACATCCAGCAGGCTGTGATGTGCTAGGTTTCTGAATCCAACTCCGAAATGCTTCAGTTTACAATAGTTAGGTACAGAATCCGGGAAAAAATAGCTGGACAAACAATATTAATGCACTATGGTCCTTTTAAAAATAAGTCTGTCAAACTAAGTAACAACTGAGACTGAATTATTGGGGTTTTTTTCCCCCGTTTTCAAACATCCCTCCTTATCCAGCTGCCTTCCTTTAAAGCAACCTAAATATTTTGCAGAGCTACCTTCCAACTAAACAAACTTCCTTTAGATATTAGCAGTCTGCATATAAAATAATGCCTATAAGCAGCAAGATGAGCTGATCAAAACAACGAATTATGTCAGCTAGTAAGCAAACTTCAAATTCTGCTCTGGTCTAATCAGTGCAGAACTGATCAAGAAGGTGGTTTACTATTCACGCAGAGAAAAAAATACAGACAAATAGAGAAACAGGCTGCAGAGAGAGCTTCCCCGCTTTCCTCCTCTGTTGGATATCTGATATGAGCAAGCCATCTAGTGTTAACTTCTAGAAGCCAACACTGTGCACAAAAGAGCTCGGGAGAATTTACATGTGCAATTCCCTTTAACTTTGCACGTCTTCTGCATCATACAAAATAAAACTCGTTTCCTCTAGAAAAGCCAGGTTGAAAGCAAATATTCCAACTACTAATGCGTTAAAGTAATGCCGCATCAAGTACCAAGCTTGTTTACCGACCTACTCCGTGAGCGTTAAGAGCCGCAGCCGAAACGTCTCAACTTCAGCGATGCCTTTGTGCACCCCGCGGAGCGCCGCTGCCGTCCCCCCCGCACGCAGGGGCTGCGGGGCATCACGGGCGAGCTACGGAGCCCGGAAAATAAAATTTAAAGCAAAGCTGATCTCAATTGACTAGCGTTTAACGAGCCCAATACTAAGTTTGGAGAGCGGAGAGCTGAACACGTATCAGAGGGTGACAAGATAACAAAGACCGCAAAAGGATACAGGTTGCGCCTCGTACGTAAGAACTAACTAAAAAGGATGAAAATCACTTAAGGAAACCGCACGGGCTAAAGAGTTTTTCCCCCTGCTACCC
>NW_009615771.1:153836-191106 GCF_000690535.1 Cariama cristata | reverse complement strand
CTGGAGAGCGCAATGGCGCTTTTAGCTGAAGAGTAATTTCAAAATAATTTGCGCCCCGTTTTGAGTGAAAAATGAAGCATTTGTTCTTATATTGTACTGTTTTGTTCTCTGCTATCCTACTGAAAGGAAGATAAGCGTGTTCCAAACTTGCGTTTATTTACAAAAATTACGTACATCGCTATTATTTGAGCAATGTGCAGGTGTGCTGCGTGGGAGCGAAGACTGGCGTGTGTGCAGCCGTGTGGGACAGACGCTGCCTGTGGAAAACACACACCCGGTAACGGTGGCAAGGGCAACTTGTGTGCAGTAGCAGAGGTGGGGTCAGAAGCGACTGCGAGGAGAGGCCCTCTCCCAAGAAACAGGCACGGACTTGGCCGGAGGTCAGGCACCAAACTTTTCTATTTTTGTCCTTCATCTCTTAGGTTACTGTCAAAAACCAGAGTTTCCTTGCCTGTAGCAAAGGCTAACAAACCTTTCAGTTCTTTTAAAGGCAGTGGCTGTTTTTGGAGAGCCATTGGGTAGGGCAATTTCATGCCCTGGACACCCAAAAGGCAAAGAGACCGGTCTAACGTGACTAGTCGAGTCTGGCTGATCTCCCCTTGGAGCTTAAGTGCAAATCTAACACCGCCGTGGAAGAAACAGGGTCAGCATCTACGGCCGAGTCCCCCGTTCGTGCCGAGCAGAGCAGGGCGCGTGGAGCCGAGAGGAGAAAGTCAGAAACTGTCCTGAGCTGCCCCTCGCCTCTCGGCCGTGGCTGGTGGCTGCAGGGTGGTGATCGCCGGCGTGAGCACCTCTGGCTCCATGTGAGGACAAAAACCAGATTAGTTTGAATTCGCCCGTTTGAATTTTCCCCTAGATGGAGCAGAAGCGCCCTTGTAGTCAGTTACCAGCCCTCAGCTAAGAGTTATACGCTATCCGATTCATAGCAAGGCAAAATAACAGATTAGTTTGAACTATCTTCAGCGGGTTGTTAAGATAACATGTCCTGCAATGAAGTGCTCCCATAGTCAGGCAAAGCAGAGGTGTGATGCTAGAATCTCCTTTTCCTTCCCTCCCAGCTGCTAGCTGCTGCCCTAGAGCCACGTCTGACTGTGGGAAGGCTTAGGGAGCACCAGTAAATCAAAGGCAGGCACAGGTTTAATGTGTTAGAGGGTTTGCTGCGACTGAACTTGGATCGAGAGCTTAGCCACAACCCATTGTTATCGTGGTTCTGATAGAGACCGCTTCGCAGAGGCTTGCGGTGCTAGTAATGAAATATAGGAGGATTACTGTTTTGGACAGAGATTTATATCTAGTCTTCCCAGCTCTAATAAGAGATGGTCCTAAGCCGCATGAAATGGGATCTAGACTTTCCTAAAGTTTAGCGGTGTTCTGAATGGGGACTTTGGTTCAGGGAGAGTATTTATGAGTTTACAGATCCTCTGAGACTCCCCAGCCCTCTCTGCAGCTCCCTGTGGAACAGTCCGGCAAAATTACGGTGATAAAAGTTCTGCCTTGCAGTTCCTCAGCCCTGACCCTCTCCAGGTTTCTCATAAAGGGCTCTTGTTGCCGAGCTGGCCTCTTCGGTGACCGCCGGTCAGGTAAATCAGCTTTCGCAGGGGTGAGCTAAGGTGACGGACAATGCTAGTGGAGTTCTCCTCGTTTGTTGTAATGTGGCCGTTGTTTGATTGCCCATGTGTAATCGTGGGGTAGGCCGCGTGTGTTGACTGACACCAAGTGAGATGATGTATTAGATATGAAATGGCTGGATTAAACTGGCGGTGGCGGCTGATTCCTTCCCTACTACTTTTATAAGACCCTGATCACTCTCTTCATTGGAAGGGTAACCTGCAGTTACAATCTGTTGCAAAGCTTAATCTGATGAAAATGGCCCGTTTTAGGTGGTACTGGGACAAGAAAGGATCCTAGATCTGCGGGATGGACCGGCCAAATTGCATCCGTTGTTACAGAATCACAGGACGGTTGAGGTTAGAAGGGACCATCTGGTCCCACCGCCCTGTTTGGGCAGGGCCGGTTGCCCAGGCCCAGCCCCAGTCAGCCTTTGAATAGCTCCGCAGATGGAGGCTCCACAACCTCTCTGGGCCATCTGCTCCGGTGTTTGACCACCCTCACGGTTCTCTTGCGTTTAGATGGAATTTCAAGTGTTTTAATTTGTGTCCCTTACACCACTGACAGGAACCTGACTCTGTCTTCTTCGCTCCTTCCCATAAGTTATTGATATAAATTGGTAGGATCCCTCTGAGCCTTGTCTTCTCCAGGCTAAGCCATCCCAGCTCTCTCAACCTTTCCTCGTAGGAGAGATGCTCCAGTCCCTTCGTCCGCTTAATGGTCGTTATCTGGACTTGCTCCAGTAAGTCCGTATCTGTCTTGTACTGGGGACCCCAGAAGTGGACTCAGCACTCCAGTTGTGGTCTCACCAGTGCTGAATACGTCGGAGGGATCACCTTATCTGCTGGCAACACCCCTCATCACGCAGCCGAGGATACTGGTGGCCTTTTTTTGCCACAGGAGTGCATTGCTGGCTCATGGTCAGCTTCTTATCCACCAGGAACCCAAGGTCTTTCTCGGCAAAGCTGCCTTCCAGCCAGTTGCCCCCAGTGTGTGCTGGTGCCTGAGATTATTCCTCCCCATATGTGGGACTCTGTGTTTCCCCTTGTTGAACTTTATGAGATTCCTCTCTGCCCAGTCATCCTGTTGAAGTGGCACAACCATCTGGTGTATCAACCACTCCTCCCTGTCTTGTATTATCTGTGAACTTGCTGAGCGTGCACTCTGTCCCGTCGTCGAGGTCATTAACGAAGATGTTGAACAGTATTGGCCCTAGCTTTGAGCCCTGTGACTTGTACCACTAGTGACTTGCCTCCAACTGGACTTTGGGCCTCAGATCACGGCCCTCTGGACCTGGTCATTCAGCTAGCTTTTAATCCACCTCACTGACCACTTTACTAATCCGTATTTTGTCAGCTCGTCTATGATGATGTTACAGGAGCTGACTTCACTGAAGTCAAGGTAAACAGTGTCCACTGCTCTCCCCTTGTCTACCAAGCTAGTCATAGCATTGTAGAAGGCTATCAGGTTAGTCAAGCATGTTGTCCCCTTTGTAAATCCTTGCTGACTACTCCCCATCACCTTCTTGTCCTCCATGTATTTGGAAATGCTTTCCAGGAAGATTTTCTCCATCTCCTTCCCAGAGACTGAGGTGAGGCTGACTGGCCTGCCATTCCCTGGATCTTTGCTCTTGCCTCCTTGAAGGCAGGAGTGATATTTGCTCTCTCCCAGATGCTATGACCGTTCAAAGATAACCAAGAATGTCCTTGCAATATCAGCCGGCTCCCTCATCACTCGTGAGTGCAGCCTGTCGGGCCCCACGCAGTTATGTACATCCAGTTTGTTTAAGTGCTCCCTAAACTGTTCCTCCTCCACCAGGATAAGTCTTCGTTGTCCCAGACTTTCCCTCTGGTCTCAGGTGCCTGGGGTTCCTGAAGGACGGTTTGCCTGGTAGAGACTGAGGCAAAGAAGGCACCGAGTACCTTGGCCTTCTCCCTATCATTTGTCACCTGTTCCCTTGCTGCATTCAGCAGCGGGCCCGTGGTTTCCATGGTCTTCCTTTTGCTAGTTATGAACTTGTAGAAGAATCCTTTCTTCTTGTCCTTCACATCCCTTGCCAGACTCAACCCCGAGTCAGCCTTGGCTTTTCTAACCCTCTCTGCACGGTCAGACAGATGCTATACTCCTCCTGGGATGCCTGCCTTTGCTTCCACCCTTTGCACACTTACCTGTCGTAGCCATGTACCTGCTGAAAATACGTCAGCAAACACGTAGAAGAGCAATAACGTTCTTCCTTCTCCACCAGCCCTTTGCAAGACAGACTGCTGAGTTTGTCAGCTGCTCCTTTCCTTTGCACCTATGGACTTAGCATGGTTTTCACACCTGGCTGCTGGCAGCAGCTGCTGCCCCGGAGGATGCAGCATCACCAGGGCATCCATGGGAAACGTTGGGGTATCGGGCTCTATTCCTGCTTACCTGGCTCAGAACGGGACTAGGCGGCACAGCGATGAAAACACTGCCGGTGCGGCAACGCCAGCCCTCCCAGCAGCCAGGAAGAGTGCTGTCGGAGTGTGAATAAAACCAAGAAACTGGTGTCTCTAGTGGGGAAAAGACAAAAGAAAATGTGCCCTCGCTTCTGCAGAAAACCCAGCGTGCCGCACGGGTTGCACGAGGGCTCCGCGCCTCCCACGCGCGGCCGAGGGAAGCGGAGGCAGCCCAGGGGCCGCAGCAGCAGGCTGGGATCTGGAGCAGACCCGCGGCGCTGGGCAGTGCCTCTGAGGTGTTACAGCCCTCTCCCGCCCCTATCTTGGGGAAATCCTGACGTGGACTTTTTCATCTGTTGCTGTACATTTACAAGAACAATGGATTTTTTTACTATATAAAGGATAAGGATAAAGGAGATGATAAATATGTTATATATGTTGTTCCATTTATTTCCATTTAACAATTTGTTATTGAAACTTACAGTGACAAAAGTGGCTTGGCCAGTTGGAACATGCAATCTGCTGTATTGCTCTTTGGCAAGTGATGTTTTGGGATGCACAGGATAGATTATCGTTACAGTTGGCGTATTGTGGAGGCAACTGGAAAAACATACAACACAGTAGGAATCTCATGATCTTGTTCCAGGTTAAAATTCACAAATCTTTGCAGATTTAAATGGAGGAAAAATGTCTTTAAAAAATTGTTTTATGATTAAACTACAGAATATTAATAATGAAAACAATAGCAATGCCTTGTAAATAGAAGTGTAACAGTATACTGTGTGCATGCTCAAAAGTTAGCAATTTGAGTGAATTCAGTATAAATGAAAATAAAACACTAAATTAAATCTGTGGTGTTCAAATGTATCATTGCTGTATTGTGAAATTTAGAGTCCGTGACTCAAGTAATGATACTTGAAAGTCTTAAGTGATAAAGCACAAACCAGTGGTTTGTACAGAATGCAGAAATTGCATCAACGTGGACTTAACAAGTAAAGCCACAACAGGGAACAACAGGAAGGAAAATTATGGGGATGCCCTCATTGCTTTCAGAGACCGTGTGGGGATGGGAGGGGCAGATACGTGTTTGAGAAAAATACTCATTTCTTAAAAAAATATATATTGACTTAGTCAGCAGTGAATAATATTCTCAGGGTATTAAAGCATCAGCCAATGTATTTCATCTTGTGAGACCTGTATCATTAATCTATACATGCCCCCAGTGCGATACTAGGTTATGTAGGTGCATGTGGTTTATCAAAGTGTACAATATTTTCTTAGATCTGGCAGTCTCTGGGAAGATGTCACACCGCTAATCAGCATTAGAAGAGGCAACATTTTTCCCCCCTCCGCAGGGAGTTTATGTTCCTAGACAGCTGACAGGGCACCAGGGACCTTTCTTTGCTCATTATTAAAGCTGAGGAGTGCCACCCACGCATGCCTGGTTTTAACTGAAAGGTGTAATTCAAAGCTAATGTTGATGAAGATGTTCAGTCAAGGGATACACCAAATGGACAGTTTGACTTCCCAGTGCTTGTGCAGCTGGACCTGTATCGGACCTGAGGGCTCCTGGATGTCTTCACACGATCGAGTCTGATCGGACATCAGGACTGTTAATTTTCACTTAGGAGCTGAAATACCGAAAGTCAGGCTGCCGACACGCCATCGAGCCCTCAAACCGCACGTGCCAAGAAGATGCACGTCAGCATCAGGCTGCTCTCCAGTGAGTAGCACTGGGGCGGGCAGTGCCCTCCTGCTTTTCCCTTGCAGTCATCCAGCTAGGAGAAATAAAAGATTAGCTCTGAGTGAGACTGCCAATATCACTTTGAAGAATATATATCAAAAGCCAAGAGGCTGTAGCGTCAAATCCCGAAGTGCATCTCGCAAGAAAGAACAAATGTTTTCCGCTGTACACCATAAATTCCTCATCGGTGAAAGAACTGCAGGTGTAAGAGCTGAGGTTCAGAATTCCCGGGCTTTGTCCTGCTTTGCCACACAATATTTTGTGTATTGGATGCAATTGTTTTCTTATCAGTAGACAGGAGGACAGGCATGTGTAGTATTTTAGACCTACCTTGAATGTCTTTAAGCCCTTCCCGACACTTGGTACTGGGTGTGCCAGGAAGAGCATCTTGCCTGGTTCTCTGTTGTTGTGCCACGATTTTCAGATGTTCTTTTAAAATCAGTGCTCTATCAAAATGTATTCAGTATGGTTAATGTCCTTAGGTGTTTTCTAGTGAGGCTGTAGCTGTTAGCAAAGGCAGCAATAAATAGGTGAAAAAGATATAAAAAATCTCTTCCTCTAGCAACGATATCTTTCGGGCTTATATGCTGCCACGCACACTCATAGCAGTCTTCCAGGGTCAGTCCTCTAAGCGTGAGGGTACACGAGATCCTTCACACAGATAAATAACCTGCAGCAGAACTGATCCCCTGGAAGAAGTTCTTCACATGCCTTAGTGCGCACAGGACTCGGCAGTTCTGTATTTGCGTTGTGCGGTTACAAATGCCAAGTTGAATGATGCTTAAGTGGTTAAATTTTTTGCATGAGAGGCATACCATAGCACTGTAGCAGACATCTGTGCATTAGTCCAAGGCAGTGTTTTCTACAAAATTCTGTACTAAATTACAATAATAATACTTTATTTGCTTAATGTCAAGCTGTCATCAATCCCATGCAAATTGTTAGCTTTGCAGCAAAACACCATGTAATTGTCACTACAATCTTAAGCCTCAGCAGTCTTGATTTTCAAAACACTAGTTCATCAATAAACCATTGTATAGGCTTTAAGCTCCAACAGGAGTGCAGTAAGGAGGCTCTTTTCATCTGTGATGTCAATAAGCTGAGATGAGACAGGAAACTAGATTCATGCAAGTGACAAGTGGATATATGTATTTTAACCGTAATGAATAAATGACATGCCTATTAATGATTTATCTCCTTTCAACTTTAACAAACAGTTCTAGTGATAATGACTAAATTTTTTTCTGCATTAGGAAAGTAAACTGACACACACCTAACATAGTCAAATAGAGCCTAGTTCGATATTCATAAATGCTGGCTTTGTATATGGAACCCGAGTTGGTAATTACCACCAGAACTATTCATTTCCTTTTTTAAAAGTAGATACCTGGGAATGCCATTTAGTCATTACTCAGAATTACTTGTTATCTTTGATGAACTTAGTCTGTGCTTTCATCTGGTACCAGACTGCATGCTAATGCCAATCAAGAGTGTAAATATGCAAAGAAAAAAAATATTTGGGATGTGAATTTTAAATATGCTTGGTGTCATTTTCATTCTGTTCCCTTTGAATCAGAGACTGCAGTGGCAGCACCCTCTTCAAAAATGCTACCACTGGGGCAAGAGGGGATATCACCGTGCTTAGAGCAAACCATCTCTGCTCTTGTGACAAGAAATGCACTGCAAATGGGCTTTTTTCCCTATCCCCATTTGTTGCAGTTCTTACACCAATTTTGAGCCACTCACCCACGCCCATTGGAGCGGGTTAGCACGTGCTGTTCGTTTATCGTACGGGAAACGGGCTGCTTCACCAGTCGGGTGCTTTAGGGGAAGGTATCTGTTTCAGTGAGGCTTTTTCTGAAGGCTTGAAAAGCGAGAGAAGAGCCCCGTGTCCCAGGGCAGCCCTGCCATCGCCCAGGCTCACGTCGGATACTGAAAACCGGCGCTTCGGCACAGCTCCGTTTTGTGCAAACAATGGGAACGGGTTGTTTTTATCCTGGTACAGAGGGAAAAACACAGGAGCAACAACAAATGTCACAGCCTGAAGAGCTGCCACAAACAGCAATGTCATCCTCCGGTCAACTTTTGGAGACATTTCGTGTGGAGAGCTAACTCAGCGTCTAAGACAAAAGGGAAAAAAAAAAAAAAAAAGATGATGTAGCTGTTTTTCTGCAATTGTTTTCTATTTTTTTTTCCACATCATTATAGTTAAAATATCTATTTTAAGCTTTCCCGTAGTGTCTGTCATCATCCTCTTTAGGTACTGTGGAGGAAGTTTTGAAACACAAATAGTAATAATAACAAAAACAACAATAGCAATAAATATGAATGTCAGGGAGGCACTTACTCCTATTTTTGCTTTTGCAAAGTTCTCCCACTGAATCATTAAACATCCCCGTGCTCTCTAACCTCAGTACATTTATCCGTAGGGAGATTAATGCTCTTTTGAAGTTATGGGTCATGTTTCAAAATGCTGGTTTCCTCCTGATTCCTGTTCATTTTTCTCAAGATGCCTCTACTCCATGGCGATGCTGGTTAGCACACGAACTCTTCACCGCTGAAGAGCTGGATGAAAGATTTTAGCCTTTCACACTTGTCCCCTGTATTTGCTCAGCCACAAAGCACAGCCCAGCTACCAGAAAACCAGGAGGGAACCTGGAGCAGAGCTGGAGCAGGAGGCGCGGTGCAAACCTGGAGAGGGGTAATGTGAGTACTGCTGCGAGGGAAACACGTTTTGGTGCCCGCAGACCTGGCTAAACCGGGGTTAGGCTGTCAGCGCCGAGGTCAATGCATTGTATCAGCTAGACCGAGGCGAAATCAGGACTTGCCCCCCCCTTTTTTCTGCTGGTTGCGGGTTCGGTGTCACGCTCTGGCAAGCCTGTAAGAGCTCTCTCCCCACCTTTGGAGACCAGACAGTAACCTTGACGGATAGCTATTTGCATAAAATATGTTGCAAATACTGGATTTCTGCACACAGGCTTCTGTTAACATATTTCTTCTATTTCAATAAAAGCACATTAAAAAAAAGATGGTTATTTGGAATTGTCACGCAGTACAGTGAATACAAATACGCTCTTATAAATGAATAAAATGCTAAAGCTTCTTATGTTAGGCTCTGTCATTCAGTCTCAGTGGAACTTTATCCTCTTCATAAAGGCTTAAATGTTCTACTGAAATGAATATAAATCAGCACCTCATTCTAAGTCATCAAAATGGTGGTTTGCTTTGTTTTTCTTGACGAAAATCAGATGGGATCCAGTTGGCAAGCTTGCGGTAAATGCCTTAGTGGTCAGACTAATCACCTTTAATCGTTTCAAGCCTTGAGCCATTCCGACATAGAAAGGGAAAATCCAGGCATTACTGTCTGCACCTTGCTGACAAAAACTCTTGTCTGCGGGTGCAAAGCCCGGAGGAGGCCATGGCCTGGGAAAGCAGGGCCAGAGGGAATAATAAAATAAGTTCAGCCCAGCCTGGAACGGTTCTTTGTCCCGGTGGGGACCCTCCGGAGGCTCAGGAGGATGCTCCTGTTGCCCTTCAGATGTCCTTCAACCTCAGTGGGGAGGTGCAGGGGAAGCGGAGGGATCAACGATGGATAGAGCCTCCTGTCATGGTGCGTGATGGGCTGCGCAGTTAAGCAGAGCGATGCTATTCAGGAGCTCCAGACAGCGAGTTGTGAGAAGCTGGAAGAAGCGAGCGTGTTGTTTGCGATGGCTCGCTCCAGGGAGGAGGGCTCTCCAGCTCTTTCCCAAGGGGAATCTTTTGCAGAAAGTCGTAGCAGACATAAGGGCAGGCATCCGCCAGTTCTGTGATCTCGCCGTCCTCAGATTTCAGAAAAGGTGTGTATAGGCCATTTTGTTATTTACACTGAAAATCACAGCTTCCTAGCAAAGACCGGGGAGGTTAAATGAGATTTGTTAACATCTCTGGAATTCCCGCTGGGCTGAGATCCGTGGTCTGCGTGCAGGTGTTGATAGTGTCTCTGTATGACGAGGAGACAGCGCATAGAAATCAAAATGGCTGTTCAGCGTGAAGGTGATTTGCGACCACAGACTCAGCAGTACATATGAACCATCTCTGATCTTGACACAATAAGATGGAGAGGAAAATTTCCTTTGGAAAAGAAAAATGTTAACAGAGCTTTCCGTGTGAAGTTTCTACCCTTTTGCCCAGCTTCTTTCAGTTATTATCAAAGTTGAGAAATACATGTGTTTGCTTCTCCCCCTCCCTCCCTCTTTCAGCAATCCCTTCTCCCTGCTCCTCCAGCTCTGCCAGGCTCTGGCTGCTCTGCCCGAGGTGCTCTTGGAGCTGACTGGTTCCCAACAGCATCTTGGAAAAAACTTCTGGACTGGGACCAGAAAACAGCAAATGGAAAGGAGGGGATAAGGTATGTGTTACAGACCATTTGTTTTCAACCTTTTCTGTCCCCCACGGCATCATGCAATCAGTTCTTGATTATCCACATGAACAGAGACTTAAGACGGCTCATGTAAAGCAAAAATGTAGCTAATGCAAACCATATGGCAATTAGACTATCCGAACATTCAGTGAAAAATATAATGGGGAAGGGAAATAAGGCCAGTAAAACTCCCGAGACTGGAGCATGCGGTCCCCAAGCCAACACTGATTTGAGCTGGCAAGCCCACACCGCCCTGCGGCACTTGCGTCCAGACCTGTGCAAGATGGAAGAGCTGTAGGAATCTCTCTCTAAGAGTTACTTGTCTGCGCCTCGAACGGTCTGCTGAAAAATCATCCAAAGGCAGTGGCTCCAAAGAGGCTGTAGGACCTCCTTTCTTCCTGCACATCAAGAGGAACAATGATCGCAGTCCCCTGAAGTCTGTCCTGTCCTAAGACCGAGTTCAGTAAAGACCCCTCAATAGTCATGCTCTCTTTCTCTAGCTGGTGGATTAACGTGGTACCAAGTTTGACAAAACTAAAGAAAACTTCACAGAGTCCCTCAGTTTTCTCATCCCTTGGCCAGCAGAGTTCAGAGCAAGATCCAAGCCCTAGGCTTATTTCTTTCCACAGAAGCAAAGGTTTTGATCAACTCCTGTTCTTTAATGCCCAAGTAAAACACAACCCTCACCCTTCAACAACTGCATTTCAAACCTGGCACTTGAATAACTGGGCTTGAGAATTATTAATCCCACTGTGGCTTCTCTCTGGGGTCCCAGCAGAAAATAAATCTTTGTCCGTGCTCAGCAACCATCCACTGCAGGTGAAGTTGCCCAGTGGTCAGCTCTGAGGGCCAGTACCTGCAGTCACAACAGGTGAGCACCAGTTAAAGCTTGAACGTGAAACATCCCCGCGGCCTGACGTGTGGGCTGAGGAATGAAGGGCTCAGGATCAGAAGAGGTTCCCACCTGATGAGCTGAAAACGAGAGCCCGTGAGCAGCACATTGTTTAGTCGCACCATCAGGCTTTATAGTGCTTCGCTCACCGAGAAGATAAAGCCAAAGAAGTTGCTTGACCAACATGTGTAAGAATATCTAATTTCTTTGCAACTTTACTATGTTTGTCCTGTCCTGGTACACGCCAGTTCTCAGTGGAAGGCAACGAGAAATAATTCCTCTTCAAAACAGTTCTTTTAAAAACTGCTGTCTGCTGATAGTTTGGTTGAGACACAAAAGGGCTTTGCTGTTTGCGACCACTGAGCGTTACCCCGTGGGATTAAAAGCAAAGGCTCTGTAGTGCATTGTGCGATGGACTTGGGGCTTTCAGGAGGTGATGAAAACATTCAGGGGGACATAGATATAAAACTGTTGGGAGGGAGAGCAGTAATCAGGGTTCTTGCAATGATAGGACTGAAACCACCAGGTTCCCCATCAATTGTCTTGAAATCTGGTCTGCTGATACCCACCATGCGGCAATGCAAGGATCCTCAGCCTCCTTCTGCCTGCCGCCGCTGTCGGAGCCTGCCGTCGGGTGGGTCTGCTGCCCATCTGCCGCTCCGCAATGGCATGCTGGGGGGAAAGGAGCTCCGTACACGTCGGGGAGAAGGAAAACCCCCAGAAAAAAGTCTGTGCTACTACGAAGGACAAATCGTACCACCCAAGCTAGATCATTTTTCGATGGAATTACTAAATTAATGGATGATGGGGATGAAATCGATTAAGCAGTTCTGAGCTTTCAGTAAGGTATTTGATATAGTGTGTCACAAAAGCTGGTGTGAAAAATGAGTAGCCATCTGAGCTGCAAAGAAACTGTCGTGAGGGCTGAGGGCTGAATCAAGGACTTAAGAGGAGGGAAAGAAAGTTCAAAAAATAAATGACGATGACAAACCAGAAGGAGGTGTTTGCTCTGGGCTCTCAGCATCCAGTGCTCGTCTCACTGGTATTTCATGCCCTGTTAGGGAGCTGTTATGAGAGGTGGAGGTGACAGTAAATTAGGAGATTCAGCTGAGATAGAAATATGAGCAGGAATAAGTAGGAAGATTAATTCCCCCCTCAGCCTCAGATTCACTCAGCAACACCCCCCGCTCCCGGACACCCCATAAAAACCTGAACCAAACCCAATGCACCGGGAGAAGGGGAAGGAGCCCTCTTGCCCGGCTGCCTGCTGTTCAGCCCATCTCCCGTCCCACTGGGGACCCTGCGGGCCGTGGGGCTGGTGCTCCCAGCTTGCTCGGTCGGACAGCCCTGCTCTGCCTGGAAGGCTGAGACCTGTGGAGGTGGGAGCTGGAGAGAAGGAAAATTAGCAATCCGACTCGCGTGGCACAGAAAAGGGCATTTCAAGCAGTGTGCAGGGATGCGTCGTGTCCTGCCGCAGGAGGGTCCTGTCTGCAGAGTGCAGGTGAGACTGGGCTTCAAATACAGCTTTGCTGTATGGATTTTTGCTCCCATTTCTGTGTCTCTTCAATAATAAATAACACCTTCTTCCCACCTGGCAGGTAAGCTGCACCTTTTGAAAAGATTACTTCTTGAAAATCAGCAGACGGGTAACCCACCTGCCCGGAGGAGGCAGGGGGTGGCCGTGCCCTGCCCCGCTCGGTGCCAGGGGAAGGGGGCGAGGAGCAGTCGCTCCGCCGCTCCGCACGGGAGGTCGCTTTGCTTTGCCCTCTCCTGTGTTCGCTGCTGCTGAATCAAAGATACCTCATGGCCCTGCACATGACAGCTGTACTAACAGCTTCCAAGGAATTACTAAATAATAGGGTAGGTATGATCTTTTTTTTCTGGGTGTCCTACACCTGGGGAAGTGGGAGGTGACACGACCAAGGTACAGGACCAGTGTGGGTCTGTGGGGCAGCCCAGGACAGACCCCTGCGCCCTCGATGCTTTACAACTGAGTGCCAGTTCTTTTCTCGCTTCTTAGAAACACGTAATTCCCTGCCCCACATTATGAACATTTACTCCCCACTGTAGTTGCCTGAAACCACTCGTAGCCCTGCAAAGTGCCTTTTATTCTTTATCTGTGTTGTAGCAATTTCTGTTCTGAAGGTCTTGGACCTTCTGTGACTCATTTTTTCAGGTGTTTTTAGATTTTTGAGCAAGTGTAGTGGTAACTGTGAGTGATAGTGAAACCTTGCCACACAGAGAGACTAATTTTCTTCTGTTACAGAGATTAATGTTATTCTTTTTGGATACAAAAGAAATCTCCTGGCTGATGAACTTTGCCATGACACTGGGCGGGAATGGCTCCAGACTGTTATTCTCTGTCTTTCTCCAGAATCGCTTTGCTCAGCAGCTATTTGCGGGGTACTGAATAAGCCAAGGAGCCGTGCCAGTTCCTGCTGTTTCCGAGATCAGCTCTTGTGCTGGGGGAAAGGCGGCAGGAGCTGAGCCCGTGCGAGGGGAAGGTGCCTTCTTAGAGACCCCCCAGCCGCTGCCCAAACCAGCGAGGGTCCGGCCCTCACGGGCAGCCACGAACCCGAGGGCTTGGCAGGTCCCTGCTGGGGCACGGTCCCCTGCCTGAGAACGCCTGGGGTTTGAAGGACCCAGTGGTCCTTTCTGATTAACAGCCTCTTACCAAACACATTTTCATCTAATTTACCTCTTTTGGCTTTCAAATAAGCAAGTAATGTCACACCTGCTAAGCAGCTAGAATTATGCAGCATTAAATTAAACTTTTTAATTTGCCAAAATTCCTGGCTTATACCGTTCATCATTCAGAGCCATCCTTCAGAGAGGCAGAAGTGTTTCCTGCACGGCTGCATCCCAGAGGGGAAACTTCTCCCCGTGCCCCGCAGCACAGGATGGGGCAGGGATGACCGTGGGCGGTGGGTGCCAGCGCCCGAAGCTCTCCAGAAGGATGCGTCACTCGTGCAGTCATTAACCCCAGGACACTTGTGTGGCAGTGCCGTGTTTTTCACCACGTACCCACCGCAGCTGCTTTAGGCTGAGTGAGTGGCCAGGTCCTGCTCTTTGGGTCCCCGCGGCCAGAACCGAAGCCGTCTGCAGCGCAGGCGCCTTGGGGCAGTGGGGTGGCACGGGCGAGCTGGCTGCTTTGCTGCTGTCAGATGCTCCGAGAAGTCCTTGCAGGCAGGAGCACGATGCTCACATTAGCGATGCTGCTCCAGCTGAGTAGGCTGGCATCAACCGCAGACACTCTGCCATACAGGGAGGGGAAGTGTCCTTATGAAGTTGGGTAGTCTTGACCTCCCTCTTCCTCTCCCTCAACTCAAGGCTCAAAGCTACTTAACCCGTGAGACAGGGAATCGGAGAAGAGGCTATTTCTGTAAATGCATTTCACTGATGGAAGCTGGGCTTTGAAGACTGATATCTCTTGAAAACTCCTTGATACAGTGAACATCTGTTGGAAAAATATTGATGAGACTGGGTTTTACATACAAGAGCAAGGTGGTGGTGCTGCTCAGCACAAGCTTCCTGGGAGCGACATCAGAAGTGTGAGCTTGTCCCAGGTCTGGTAATTGCAGACAAAACGGGGTGCCTGCAGTGTCTTTTCCCAAGAAACTTTTCAGTGGGTTTTCCCCCACTGCCTTTCCTTTCAGGCCAAACGCTGAGCCCTTCGCGTTGTTTGGAGAGTGGTGGTGGTGGTGGGTTCCCCTTCCACATGAGAAATAAAAACTTGCTCATGGTTGAGAATTGTTTAGGTTGGGGGATGTGGAGTGGAAACATTACAGTGAAAAAATAATTTCCTTTTGAAGAAATATTTGAAGTCACAACAATTTGGTTTTTGAACAAATCCATGAAGTTATCTAGGCAGCAAGTAATACAAATGAGTTAAACGTAGGCAGTTGCCCTTTTCCATAAACAAAAAATCCATATCAAACCAGATATATGTGGATGTGCTTAGGGCAAAAGAACTGCATTTAAAGAACTTAACCCCAAAATGGTAGCACCACACAGTCTAATGTAAACAAGAAGATGAGGGTGATTTGCGGTACCTTGCAGGGAGAGAGTTTAATTTGGATGCTACTCCTTCTTTCTGTAAAACATCCACATAGCTGCTGGGAAAATAAGTTGGGAAGGAGCCAAGAAGAACAGCAGTGAATGGCATGAACCCCGCAAAGGGAAAACAAAATCCACCCACCACATGCAGTGGAGCCTGGCTTTCCCTCTCTGCTCTCTGCTTTCCTGGGGCAGAAGCACAGCCCAGGGTCAGGGGGCAGAAGGTGGGTTTCATGGCCTGGCCTGGCTGCTGGGACCCTCCTCCCGTTAATTACTGACAGCCTTCAGAGGACCTGCAGTTTCCCTTGGCCTTGTTCCTGCCCGTTTTACAGCACCGCTGTTCCCACAGGGATTCTGCCAGGACCGCGGCCCCGGGGCTCGGAGGAGATGCCTGCGGAGCATCGCGCCGTCTCCTCTGCATGCTGCGGCTGAGCCTGCGGTGCGGTGCTGGCTGGTGCAAGGTCTGTCCTGTATTAAACCAGCTCACAGCCAGATCCATCTGGAAAAATATCCTAAAAGGCTGCAGTTCCCAATACTCCAGGCGCAAACTTCAGCAAGGCTGGCGGTGTTTGCCAGGTGCTGTTTGCGCCGGCTTGTCTGCGTGTGTCCTCCGGCCAGGCGTCTCCTGGCGGGATCCGGGGCTTGTCGGGGGAGAGAAAAGGAGCTGTGAAGGCTCAGAGATGCACACATTTACTCAAGGCACCAGAACTGCTCTTCGATCTCAGTCCACAGAGGTTTTATCTTGTTGTAGTCTCTTCTGAGGGAAGAAAATCTCTTAGTCGAGTTAAATATGCACAGCACCCATGTGATACTGATAAAGAATCTTCTATGCTGTGTCCCTGCTGTTAGGGATATAAAAATCCTTTAAGACTACGTTATTGCTGTTCGCCTCTAAATTAAAGTGTGGAGACCAAGCCTGGAGTAGCTACACACCTCTCGTCCCAAAGGATTTGGCCGCATTTATTCAGCGCAGGGATGGGTGCGGGAGGGGCAGGGTCGGTAAGCACATTCGCGCCCTGGATGTGCGGGCACCGCCGAGCCCCTCGCTCAGCAATGCGAGTGCACCGCCTGGGGAGCGCAGCGTGGCTCGCTTCAGCTTGGCGCTGGGCCTGGGGCAGCCAGGCAACCACTGCCAGGGCCAGCGGCGGAGGGAGGCCATCCCGCGGGTCGGTACCGTTAAACGTCTTCTGGAAGCCAAATCGAGTAAGTTGGATGCACATACCTCATCACCATGTGAAGTGTATTTAGAGCTTCACACCTGTGAGTTATAATAAAAAATATGCTAACATATACAGCAATAAGGTGCGATTTGTGATGTTAATGACTTTCCCATCTATACATTTACTGACAAAATATATTGCATAATTTATGAAATTGCTTTAGTGCTCAGAGCACAAACGGTGCCTCCTGATTGGCTCAGTTCAGTGCCATATGTTGTACAGAAAATGTATTTATACTCAACGAAGATATAAATTGTAAGGAAGCCTTGAGTACAATGATAAAATTATAAACACATTTTCCGCCTGTTGAACACAGAATTTATATTTGTAATCTTATCTTGGTTGTGTTGCAACAGTTGGCTTCTGTTTTTACCCCTAAAGACTTTCTTCAAATATTCCCGTACTAGAAGTGGTTTTTGAACGTCTACAACCGGACAATTACGTCAATAATTACTTCACACAGCCAGTATCGTGTCATGTGTGGTAACGGCTTTCTTCCTTGTAGTTTATTTGATCTAGTGATACGCTGCACCAATAGACTGGCTTCCAAGTCCATATTCAACTCAGTTACCATCAGTTGTAAGAGAACATTGCTGTTCAAAAAATACAGAAATGTGCAAAAGCTTGAAAACTGGAAAGAGTTAAAGTGATCCAGGGATTTTTCGTTCTCATTAACCGATAAGAGCATTTCAAATTTAAACTCTCCTGCTATAATTTTATGTATATATATGTAAAAAACTCCATTTCCCCAGTTGTCTGAGTTATATTATCATATAGCAAGTCACTTTAAATTGAGCCAGCAGGTTCGTCCTTCCTGAGAGGTGTAAAATGCACAAGAAGAGAGGAGAGGTGATGGTGGTCCGTGTTACCTGTACCCCACCTCCCCTCCGCAGAGGCAGACGGAGCCCCTCGAGGATGACTCACCCCGTGGCCCTCGCTGTCTCCACGGGAAAACACTCTTGGGGTGGGCAGACTCCTGGCAGAGTCCTCGGTCAGACAGAGTAATGACTGAGTCAAAGCCTTGGCACCTGGGTTTCATTTGAAATACAGCTTTCTGACAATCCTGGTAGACATTGGCCAAGTTGGCCAGGTCTTTTTTTCTCTTTTTCCCCCCCCCCCCCATCCCCCCCGTTTCCAGAGAGAAATGAAGATCCGTTTAACTGCTGCCAACTTCGTTAGCTGATTGATGGGCTTGCTGGCCTGGCCGAGCACTGCTCTGAAGGTTAGGTTTCCTGAAAGCAGAAGGAAAATCCCCCCATGACCACTCTGGCACTTGTAGAACAAGTAATCTGTCTGACTGGCTGCTGCATGTATTAATATTTGAAGTTAATTTATCTGCTTGAATAATCTGGTGCCAAATCGTGTAGCCATTTATCAGCTGTAATGGGAAGATGCTGCTCTTGCCCGACCGCCTCGAGAAGGCAACTGCCATAACCTCGGTACATTTGACACAGCTGATTGTGGAAAATTACATTGCAATATTGTTCTGACTGCGGGGCTACAAAAAGTATTTAGTAGCTTCATGTGCAAGGTTGGACTAAATTATATCTCCATAGTCCAGATGAAGTGCAACAAATAAATTTGCAGTTATACCAGCAGTACCAGTTAGGGGAGAGTGTTCAGTTCTTACCGAGAGACTCAGCTGAATGGGAACCTCATGCAACACGTACATGTGTTGAAAGAGAGCGTTCTCAGCAGGTGTTTTGGGAGGGGAGAGAGCGCTCTATTTAAAAACATGGGAGGTAAACACCACCCAAGCCAACAAACCTCAGCCCCCCTGCAGCAGACGATGCTCTGCCCGGGGCCGCGCTGCCGAGGGACGTGGTGGGATGGCCGGCGGAAGAGCAACGCTGTCGGCGGGCGGGAGAGCACGCGTTTGGCAAAGCCTCCTGACGAAACAGGCGCGGGGTGACGACAGAGGGATCCCCGCGGTGCGGAAGGAGACTCCGGGTGTGGGGCAGAGCCATTCGGGGAGAGGGGACGTTGGCAGCGGGGAGGGAGGGAGGAGTGCCGGCAGAAGGAGAGGGAAGCTTGATCTGACCAGCAGGCTTTGTCAGCTGATAGAAAGTGCAGTTTAATGTATCGAAAGCTTTTATTCAAATCAATTACAACAGCAATGGCTTACCGACCCTTTTGGCTGTCGGACTGAGGCGTAGCGCCGCGCTGGGCAGCCCAAAGGCGGCAGAAGGCAGACTGATAGCAGTTCATCCATTCGTTGTCACTGCGGAGATGCAGGTTTGTCCATGTGCCATCTTCTTGCTAGGTCTCGACAGAGACTGGTACAGGCAGGCTAGAAGTACCAGGACGTGAAGGGCATCTAGTTTGGGGGATGGCTTGTGTTTTGCACATACCCTACCAAGAGAAAGCCGATGGATACACAAGCTGAACCTCATGAAGCAGAAGGCTTGCAAGCCACTGGCAGATGGGTTTTTAGCAGTGCTTTCTCTGTGGATTTGCTCAAAAGTGGGTTGTTTTCAGATGGAGACTGCAATCGTTCCAAAATACAAGGCTGCAATCCACCAGCGTGGCTGAATCTGTGCCGATCCCCTGTAATGGCAAAGCTACATTTTGTTCTGTGTGGTGCGTAACATTGATTAAATTCCTGCACATGGCCAACAAAGGTCACTCTCCTGACGCCTGGCTGTGTGGGATCTCACAGGCGTTCCCACCAAACTGCGCAGCCTGGAGAACATGGAGACGAGCAGGTAATGAAGTCTTCAAGGACCAACATCAAATTTCATCCCGCTTCTCATGTGGCAAGGCAGTAACTGTATTTCACTCCCAAGACTTTTCATCCCCAAAAGGCTTTATATTATAGGCTGATTGTTATATACCGTATAAATCAGGATTTCAAGGGGACACAACAGCAGGCTAGTTCTCTATACATTCTCTATGCCTTCCGAGTTATATGAAGTTGTTAGTTTCTGGAGGAGCAACTCATGAGGGTCAAATGCCCCCTCCTTGTACAGCGTCTGGAAGCTCTCGGCAGGGCTCTGCTGCGCCTGGAACATTCATCCAGGGCATCCCAAAAACACTAGCAGAGTTTTTCTGTTGTAGTAGCTGCAGGTTACAGACGACACTTAAAATGGGCTGAATACTATACAGATACAGAGAAGGCCAGGTATCTGCCCCAAATTTTCTGCCACACAATTCAATGCCATGTTTTTAAGTGAGTGGGTCAATCTGCTTCTGTCTGTTTAGGTTCATTTTAAAAACATGCTTTTAATAACATACATAATGTGCTGAATTTTAAGCATCTAAGCAATCCTATTCATTTTATGGCAAGTAAGTTCATATTTAAAACTTCTTGTTGAAGCATATCGTTGACTGCCAGCTGTCAGTCTTAGTCCCATGCACACCTCTGTGCCCACGAACATCTGGGGTGGGCTGACCCCAGCCAGCAGCTACGGCCCCACGCAGCCGCTTGCCCGCTCCCTCTACCCTGGCGGGACGGGGGGAGCGCAGGAAGAGCAAAAGCGTGGGAACTCGTGGGTCGAGATAAAGGTAGTTTAATAAGTGAAGGAAAGAGGAAGAAGAGAGGGAAAAAAAGGACCCCAAACAATTGATGTAAAGGCATTCACCCATCACCTCCCACAAGCAAAACAATTCCCAGTCAGTCTCTAGAAATTGCTTCCTCTCCCTCTGCCCCTATTTCGTTGCTGAGTACGAGGTGGTGTGGTATGGTATGGAATATCCCTTCTTTGGCCAGCTGAGGTTAGCTGTCCCGGCCGTGTCCCCTCCCGGCTTCTTGACCACCCCCAGACTCCTCTCTGGGGCAGAGGTGGAGTGAGAAACAGCGATGCTGTGCAAAGTCTGATCAGCAATAGCTCAAATGTTGGTGTGCCACATCAACACTGCTTTAGTCACAAATCCGAAACACAGCACCATATGGGCTGCTACGAAGAAAATGAACTCCATCCCAGCCAGACCCAGTACAGCATCATGATACAACATGTACAAGGACTGATGAACTCAGACACAAAATGTGTGTGAGTACTGGATTGATTTTTTTTTTGTGCCAGTGGGACTAGACGAGAGGATATGAATGTAAATGTTTGCAGGACTAGGAGTTCTATTT
This sequence comes from Cariama cristata, assembly GCF_000690535.1. NCBI lineage: Eukaryota > Metazoa > Chordata > Aves > Cariamiformes > Cariamidae > Cariama > Cariama cristata. The sequence goes on along the minus strand of NW_009615771.1, from coordinate 170,689 downwards.
GCATTTACTCAGGCCTGGCAGCAGTATTAACGTACGTCTAGCATGAATGAGACTTATGCTTTAATTGTGGCCCCTGAGCACATCTTCACAAAAACCCAATTACTCACAATACCACAACTGTAGAGTCACAATTAAAAATCTTCTAGCTGCTACTGAAAACATATCAATAGAAGAGTTTCAGGAGTAAAAATACCATTGCTTGGAAAGACTGCCAGTGAACATGAGATATTAATCTCCCCTGACACATTCCCTTAGACAAGCTGCAGCAAGCATCACTCTCTCTCTTCATTGTCAAAGCCACCTTTTCTGTGCTTTTGTCCATCGAGTACTGGCAACAATATTGAACAGAATCATGGCAGGGTGTTTACAGACCCCAGCCTCTTCCAGCCTCACATCTCCTGTCCACCCATCCCAAGTCATATTACCCAGAAAGAGCATCGCGTGCTGCGGTGACAGGTCTGGGAGGGGAGCGGGATGGAGCTGGTGGGGCCGGTTATACACGATGCCGGGGTGGGAGGCAGGACCGTAGCACCAGAGGCAATGCATCACCCAGGAGGGCCCTTGGGGGCTCCGATGGGGGACGCAGGCCTGAAGCACCACCGATCTCCGGCTCTGCCCGGCCGGGCAGGGCCAGGGAGACGCGAGAGCCTTGCCCTGAGCGTGGGTGAGGAGCTGGCGAGACGGACTGGGGGAGCTGGGGGTGGCAGGGCTTGGCTTTCAGGCTTCGAGCAGGAGATCAGGCGAGTCTGGGGAAGTAACGGGTGCAGGAACTGCTTTTTCAGCCTTCCACAGGCTGCTTGGAAATACCCAGCAGAGGTGAGGAAGGCATGCTGGTGTTTATTGCAGTTTGTGAAGGGCTGAGAAGGATTTGGAAAGGTTCCTTCATTAAAGCGGGCTAGGATGCTGGAGGTGAGTGCTGGCGGCTGTGCCGGGGCGTGCGGAGCAAGCTACCTTGTGCCAGCGGCGTACGGAAAGCTCCCACAGGCAGAGGATGTGAATGGCTGAGGCAATGCCAATGCACCCATCAGCTTATAATTTCACCATATAGACAAGGTCGAGGCTATGAAAAACAAACAAACAAATGAGCTCCAATAGAAACAGCGTTATTTTTCACATGATCTGTTGGGTTTTACTGGTACTCTGCCCCAAAAATGTCAGTGGTCATCAGCTTTCCTTAACAAGCATCAAACAACAGAACTAAGCTGTACATTTTTCTTCTATTCCTAATTTCATTTTTCTTTTAATAAAGCCAAGTGTCTGGCATTAGATATAGGCTGCATGAGACTTTTGTAGTCCAAGGCTTCCAGTTGATAAAATAAGTGTAAAACCAACAATAAATGTAAAATGATAGGACGAATCATTCTGTTACAGCGATCTGCCTACATACCTCACTGTTTCGGAAGGCAAATGCACAATGGCTTGGCGAAGTTACTCTGGGAGGCAGGGCAACCGAATTACCTTTGAATCAGAAAACTCATGAGGCTGTAAAACCTCAAGTAAACTTTCAGATCACTTACTTTCCTTTAGACATCCTTGATTTGGGGAGGGAGACAGAAAACCACCCCAAGGGAAAGGAGACTCAGTGGCTGACCCTGCTGCGAGTGTTCTGGAGTGAGTAATGCCCAGGGGCTTGAGGTTTGCTGCTACCACTACAGCCTCTCCAGGCCGCCCCGAAGGAAGCTGCCTGGAATAGCTGCTGCTGGAAGTGTCAATTTATCTTCATTGCCACACCTCACAGAAGAAAAAACTATTTGTGTCTTTGCTGCACATTATGGAAGGGCCAGTGTTGACTGAGACGGGGCATTCACAGTGAGCAGTTAGACCTGGGGAACAACCCGCATGCAGTGAAACGAGAAGCGAACATTTCAGAGCTATTAAATGTGAGACCCAACCAGCTGGAGGGGAAATCCAAAATGAAGAATGTCTTGATGCTGCACAGTGCCTTCAGATCAAGTCTTTGTAGCACAGAGACCCTTTTGAGCCACACTGTGTACAGCTCAGTAGGAAAATTTTTTTATGCTTTATTTTTTTAATCTTACTATAGGTAGTCCTTAAGCTTTGAGTTAGTACTCTGTGAAGCTACCCTGCCGGTGACAGACTCACTTTGGTGATAAAGAAGCCCAGGAAGCTGTCGGGAGCATTGCTGTTAAAGGGTACAGATCACCGGCACGCCATCACCTCTCTCACCATCCCCATTGCTGCTCTTTCGGAATAGCTTAGCAAAAGCCATCCACCTCAAGTCCCGGACAGATGGTGAGTTGGGTGATGGCTAACCATTTAAAGTATCTCTTGATTCATTTATGCACCTCTTATATACTGGGGATTGAAGGAAACATCCCTTCCTCTGTCCCTCCCAAACCAGGGCTGATGTCTCCGTAAGTTCTGCAGCTGTACTGGGGCTGTAATTGTGCAACTTTCTTCTGAAAAGGGAAGTTGGTTTGGGAGCACTTAAAACGGCTGTCACTGCTGTTTTCTTTCTGTTGCCTCCTCCAAAACGCCACCCTCCACGTAACTTTCGTAAGCTCCATGCTGCTTATTGAATACCTGCCCCACCACTTTCACCTCTTCTCGCTGTTCCTTTCTGATTCTTTACATTTTCTCTGTTCCTAACTCCTGAAGTCCTCATCTGTTTTTTCTTCTTGCCAAGATACTGTTTTACCTAAGCCTGGGTTTCTCTGTCATTTGTACTGATTGATAGCTGTAGAATGAGAGTGAGGACAGAAAGCCGCTTGCTGTGCTTTCTTTAGCTGGCTCCAGTTTTAGAGCACTGTAGCTGACAGAATGCCTTTTGGGACAACATCACACGGACTCTGTAACAGGATTTGACTATGTCTATGTCAGAAGAAGAACAACAAAAAAAATACGATCAGTAAAGCAGTAAGAAACACTGCAGAACTCTGTCCTCCTCGTCTCCTTCCCCCAAGACCTACCTGTGCAAAGTAGGTCTGCAGGAGTGCAGCGGCTGAAATCGTGGCTGGCAGACACGGGCGGTCTCTGTCCTTGGGAGAGATGGCCACGATCCTTGCTGCATTTCAATAAGTCGCATTTGGGATCGCATTGCCTGCATTGCCTTCTGTCCTAGGCTTCCTTCAGCACACCTTCCTGTCTTACACTTCTTGAAAGCATCAAGAAATACAGGACACACATGCATATTTCAATAAATGGATCACGGAACCCAACTTTGTAGTGTCCCACAATTATACAAAGAAGCTTGGCTGGCATACCTGGTCTGTCAAGCTGGTTGTGAGGAATACAAAGTTAGATGTTTGGATTTTGCTTCCTAACGCTAGGGTTTCCGAACAAATCCGAGCATAGTCCGCAACAGGCTGAAGTGCTGCAGGGTTTATCCAGGGACCATCGTCCTCCTCAGGGCTGGGGTTGTTTTTCCTAAGTTCTTCAGTACCTCTGTGCAATTTATAGCAATGGCTGGTACCTGCCAGCTACATTTTAAAGCAATTTAGAAAGAGATGCTTTCCAGCTGCAGAGGAAGCCTATCCTTGTGTCTTCAGATCTGAGTTCTGCAGATCGGCAACTGAACAGCCAGTTGACAAGCTGTGAGTCATTCTGTCCAAGCTGGATCTCTTAGATTTAGAGGCTCTCAAAACATTTTGACTGATGCATTTATATAGATATGCCCCCATTCCAGATGGCTAGCACATTAAAAGGATTTTTTTAAGAGCCGAAATACCGTGCGGTCTGCCGCTTCCTTGCATTGGGCTGCCCATCTCGCTTTGGAAGGCGTCCGCGTTGAGCTGTTGCTCTGTCTGCAAAGTCTCCTTGACACTTTGAGGTGGGAGAGAGATTTGCAGCTGCGGCGCACGGTGCAGCAAACCGTGGCTGGCTCATTCCCCTTTCCTGCTGCTTCCTCGCTGCCCTTCCTGCACCCGTGGACACGAGACAAGTCCCAGCCCGCTCACGGAGAGGGCCTGGGAGAAAGGGGAACCATCGCGATGCTGTGGAAGTGCAGTACCGCCGCTCTCAGGACAGGCAAGCGCTTGAATGGTGTAAACCTGTCCACTGGCAGTACTGGTAACAGCCCTGGTAACAGAGCAGTTTTACTCACTTTTTAAGCCCCCAGCCATTCCAGCATTGGTATCTTTAACACGAGGAATTGCTTCCCCCAGGAACAAGTGGTCCCTCACCCCGTCCGTAGCAGCCGGCACGGAGCGCGGGGCAGGGCATGCCCAGGGCTGCGGGCGAACGCGGTGCCAAGGCTGAGCACCGCTAAGCCCAACCTCACCTCTTCGTCATAGGCAGGGCGACGCTTGGGGTCTGCCTTTGCGTGTGTGCTTCTTTAAACATACATTTCCCCTCTTTCTATTTACTGGCACGGCACAGCTTGCTGTTGGCTGGATCAACACTGGATCACACAACAAACACGCTCTGGAGGTAGCTCAGTATTTACAAGAATTAATCTGAAAAGAGGCTTAGTTGAAGGCACTCAGATGCCAAGAGATATTAAATTAAAGGAGATTTTATCACGTATGTAATTATTTATTGAGCTGAGAATCCATACAAGGTAAACAAATGTTTACACTATCATACAGTAAGCATTTCCAGGGCTTAATAAAAATGATTGTCACTCACTGTGCTTCACAAAAAAATTCATTTTAATGAATAAATAATTTGATGAAATCAAAAAATATTTACAATATAAACAAATGAAAAAGCTTTGGATATATTAATCTGAGCTTCCTGTATTTTGCATTTTCTAACCGTATTTCTATCAAGATTCTCTCTCTGAAATGGTACAAAGGGGACAGAAATTACAACTCAACAAAGTTAACGTGATTTGGTACATGTCCTTCCATTAGTTCAGATAAGCTACATATGATTCATTTATTATGCATGTGTTAGAATACAAATATAACTAAAAATCATGTATTGTCAAAATGCCAGACAGCATTCTCCACAGAACAGAAATGTACACTAGGCTGTGACAATAACTGGGAATCACAGGCAACGAAATAGAACAGAAAAGTACAAATTCCTTCATAAGAATATAATTGTGCTCTCTCTTATTTACCAGAGGACCATGCTGCTTCACCACATCAATGGCTCCGTATGAGTACAGTGTTCAGCAACTGCCGTGTGGTTTGGGGTACGCTCGTATGGGTGTCAAGCAGCGGCATCATAGTGGAAAACGGGCAGTGCAAGCAGTTTTATAAACATCTGCTCGGGCTCTTAAAAAGAGCCAGTTAGACAAAGCAGTACAAGCGTGACACTGAGAAGTCTTCATCTCATTTACACAGGCATCATGAAGCGGCTTGCTTTGTTTGTGGGGGTGAAAGGAGGAACTTTGCGCTGTTTATGCAGTCAGCCAGAATTCAAGTACTCCAAAGCCACTTCATAGCAGAATTTGTACTGATCCTGAAAAATCAAAAGAAAACCGCAAAGTCAGTTATTGAAGGAACTTAATTAAGGGGATCGATATTTCTCTTCTGTTAAAATTAGTTACGAGCAGCTGCTGTCAATGGGAACCAGTTTGCAAATCCAATTTATACTCGGATAAGAAAATCTTTATATTAACGAGACAATAGACACTACACAGAGTAACTTATGGTACTGCTCGTATTAGATGCGTATTTAGCTGTTCTAATACACTTGTATGAGAAAAACTGATGACAGGTAAGCAAACTGACTTGCAACCCTTCTGTCATCTGTCAAAATGCTCATGTAGCACTTTACCAGAATTGGAGTTATTGAAATTCCTCCCTGGAAATGTTTGTCTTAAAACAGACCCAGTGTCTAGTACTTCCCAGACCGTAACTTTTATTTTAATGTCATTCACGCACTTGCTGCATTTCAGGGCAAGAGCTGCTTACCGTTCCTCCTCTACGCGCAGCCCAAACCCCGGCCGAAATACCGCTCTCTCCCAGTGCAACAGGCCGCTGAGACCAGGCCTGAGCTAAATTAATTGGATCTATTCCAATTAATTTTTAGCAATTAACAGTGATGCGCAAGTTAGGCTCTTAACAGCTCTTCTGTTACCCCGGCTAAGTTTTCGGGTGCCAACCCTGCGCTTCAAACACAGAGCTGCCGGTTTGGCTGGCCAGCGCTTGGAAACCGGGCCGATGCCAGGGAGGGAGAGGCCCTGCCGGTGGGAGGGAGACCCCTGCGGGTGGGGGGGAGACGCGGCCGGCGGAGCCGGAGGGTCCTGGCTGGGCCCCCTCGACGTCCGCAGCCGTACGGAGAGGCAGTGCTTTGGGCTGACCCTCGCCCTCTCTGCAACCTTAAATGACGCGGTCACTGACGGTGTCGCGGTTCTGTGTGCGCACACGTACCCCTCTTCTGTCTTCGTTCTTGCTACTTGCGGTATTTGGCAATACTACAAACATTTACATGAAACAAAAAGGCTGCCAGAAATACTAGGTGTGGGTTCCCTGAACCCAAGGGCTCTGGCTTCTAAAAATTCAGTTTGGAAACACCTGCCAGTTTTATGATTATTTCTGCCACTGAGATGCCTCTTTCTCTTACGCACTTTAATCAATTAATAAAAGACAACCAGGTGTGTACTATTATGTAGGAACACCACCAGACTTCACCAGCTGGCAGCACTCAGCCTTCACCTTCCCAACAGCACAAGTAGGAAGACTACAACTACACCGGAGATATTTTCTCCTTTTCATTGACACAAACATTTTAAGGGATTAACTCTTTTGGCCTGTACTTGGGATTTTGGGTCACATTTCAGCTGAGAAGAGAGTCCACCTCAACATGTAAGAGACAAAATAATATTACAACAATCAAAAAGCCATTAACAAGCACGGACAATTTCTAAGTTCTTTTGTTGAGAGCGGTCACTTCAAAAGAAAACAAATCTTAGGTGCACATATTGCCTAAGTTATGAAGGAGCTGTATGTGAGGTTTTAAGGTCCTGCAGGGTTCCATAAACTGCTTGTGTCTTCTTCAGAACGAGAAAAGAATAAAAAAGAAGGAGTATTATGTAAATTATTCCTTTTCTGCTTTTATTGCATGTTTCTAAATAAATGAAAATTATTCTGTAACTACATAACAGATCAAAACCAGAGATCAGCCACTCATCCATTTCCATTTTTCCATGCTCATTTTTATGCTGATTTACTGATACAGCAGAATAACTGTCATTTTTAGTAAACTGAATACCTGTCTTAAAGAGCAGACATATATTATTTCCAACTGAGTTCACTCATGTGTGTCCTTTGTACATTTTTATTATTCACTTGATGGTGGATATTAAAAGTCTCTTTACATTAGCTAGCTTCAGAGACGTATATATATATTATTTTTTCTAGGACACCTATTGGTAGGTCCAATAGCATTTATCACAAAATGCCTTGGGCATTCTGTAATAGACATTTTGCAATACCATGTGTTCCCTTTGTACGATGACTGAAGAATGTCATAGATTTCCGTACTGTATGGATGTGGCATTCAGATTTTACACCTGCAGGAAAACTTAAGGTTTCAATGAAACTAAGAAATGAATCTCTAAGTATGGACTGTAAAGACTGCCCTTCATCTAGTCAGAAAGTGCATAACAGGGATTGATAAAGCAGTCTTGAAACTACTTTTGTGAAATACTGTTATAACTCTGAGCACTTCATCTTTTACCACAGAATTTTACAACAGTAGATGAATATTACTGTTCTCATTTTTCAGGTATGGAAACTGAGGCAAAGACATATTAATATAAGAAAGGTCATAAAGGATAAAGTCTGTGACAGGATCAGGGAAAGACCTCAAGTGTCCTGATTCCCTTTTACCATGAAACAATCTACATGGAAATTGAAACCTTGCTAATTCAAATATTTGTTCCTACAAAGTAGCAGACCGAGACTGAAGAGATGTGGTTCTAACTCTGCTTTGTCAGTGAATTATGTGATAATAGGAAAAATCCTGATGGTCCCCTGCCTTCGTTCCTCTGTCTGTAGAATAAGGACAACAATACTAATTTACTCCACAAGTGCTTTGAAATCTCCTAATGAAAGAGCCTTACAAGGCCTCTCAGTGCCGTCCAGACATTCTCAATACCATCCTCAATTTACTAAAAGCTATATTTATATTCTAAAATAATACATTTAGCTTTTGATTAAAAAAATTCTCTACTGAAAAATGGAGACAGCTGCCTGACAAATCTATACCTGGAGAACTGTCACAAACGGGAATTTATAGAGAGCATTTTCTTCTATGGTACATCTTCATACTGGTAATTTTCTTTTTATTTCTATAAAATAAATGAATAAGAGATCAGTGAGTTCTGTGGGCTTAAGCTCTGGCAGAACAGAGAACGGCAGGCCTGCCAAGTCTCTATCCAAGCTATATTATCTGAATGAAGAAGTAGGACATTCTTCTTGATATCTAGAGAATAAAAACGTGTGGTTCTCAGCATGACAATTCTCCTCCTGAGAATATAAACTGGAGGAAGAGGAGCCCACTGAGCTGCTCCCTCCCACCACTGCGAAAGCAGTCAGATCGTTTCTCACTGATACGAGAGTCACAGTTCCAGACTGCTGGCTCATGCCCCTCTGCTGCTTGTAAACCTCCTCCTTGCGTTGCACAGCTGGCAACATCTGGCTTTTTTCCACGAGCCCGGCCAGAGCAGGGCTGAGGGCAGGCTCCGGGACTCTCAGGCAGGCTAGGCGAGAGCACCGCGATGGAGGACGTGGTGGGAGCCGTTCTTCTGCGGGACAGATGAGGTGCAGCCATACCTGTGGTGGGGCAGTGGGTAACCCTGCCCATCTACACATCAGCCCGAAAGCCTCACTCTTCCCAACAGAAATTCCTGCTTTCTGCCCTTTCTCCAGCGGGTTTCACACCTGGGACTCAGCTGAGTCGGGGATCTCTCCTAAAATTACAAGAGGTTGGAGCAGCTCTGTAAGATGCCTCCTGCTGGGCTCACGCTGGGCACGCTGTAGAAAAGATGTTGAAATACGACCGCAACTCGTTTAACCGGAGCTTGCGGAATGAGCCCAGATTGGTTTAGTGGCCCTCAAGCTGCCCAGATGCTGCTTCGTCCTGCCCGTGGCGCTCAACGGAGTAGAGCTGCCTCTGGAGCAGCCACCTCTACAGCGGGATGTTGTCAACCAGTGTCTTTTATAGCCCAGGCTTCAGAACGGGCTGTCACGCTGCACCCATCTCCGAGTACAGAACTACACGCTGGAGCGTAAGAACCTGCTGGTTTAAGCTGTTCTGCAGCTCTTCTGGCATAGCAGCTGGCACTTCAGCAATTCCCCATTTGAGAAAAAAAAGCTCATAAAACACTCTCTAGGAAAATAATTGCACATGGCCCCTTGTTTCTGAACTTCTTTAATCTTTCTATGAGATACAGCAACCATAATTAAATGCAATATTCTGGATGTCAAACTGAAATTCATGGCTTTGATAAATATTAGGCGATTAAGCTATTTATAAAATATATAATTTGAAAATCTGGCATTTCATTTTACATAACTATTATTTCTACCATGCAAGGGCTGCTCTCCACTTGGCTCAGCCTGCTAGAAAAGAAAATTAATAAGGATGTTCAGCTGAAAGTTTAAAACTCTTAAAAAATTCAAATGAACAGAGACAAAGTCTCCTTGGGAAGAAGGCAGTGTAAAAATACTCTTACAAGTGAAGTGACTTCATTATCCCCTTTGAAAATGACTTGCTTGCTTTGTGAACAACTCCCACTGCAAATCCTGTAAATCTTACTGAGTCTTCTGAGGAAAAGGAACATTTTCTATTTAGTGGTGCAGTTAAACAGCTCGTACCAGAAGGTCCACCATGTTAGGCTTATTATTCCTCAGTGTCTTCACAGCATGGAATACATCAACAGCCCTCTGATGTCGAAGCATTTCACAAACAATACTGATTGCACAAAATGTCCCACTGCGGCCACCTCCGTTCCTACAATAAAAGTGATAAAATGGCTCAGTTACAATTGAGTCTATGTTACAAGTCCGTACAGCACCAGGGATGGCAACAGAAGGCATGAGTTCCAGTAGGGAGAAACCAGGAACATTCCTGCCCCCGAAGGCTGCCGAACCCTAGGCAGAACACGATTTTTAATTGGAATTAGTGGGCTGAAAGACCTCAAAGCTACGATTCAGAATTCAGCAGGCTGAAAGCCCAGAGGGAACTGAATGGCTGAGTTTTGCACCACCTGTCAGTGAATGCTTGAGACAGCACAGAGAGGATGCTAAAATAAGGACAAGGTACTTTTAGATTCGGTTCAACACCCCTTGGCACTGTCAACGCACAAGGTTGCAATGAGCATCAGGCCTGGAAGCGTTACAGAGAAAGTGGATCTTTTCAATTCTTTTAGTCCAGATCCCGGCGCTTTCCTCCTCCAAAGGCGTCTTGGGGGAACAGGGAAAGCGCCCGAAGCCTTGTGTGTAGGAGCAGGCAGAGAGGCCGGTGGCCTGGCAACGGCTGCTTGTAAAAGTGTGTGGATTCCCCCTCCACCCACCGTGTCAGAGGATGAGAACCAGAAGTGACTTGCTAACAAAGAAGCCAGGCACAAATGTTCATGTGCATGATCAAATACAGTATTTAATAATACTTTATCCCCCGTTATTTTTAATCTTTAAGAGAATCTCTTTCTTTCTGGAAGCCCTATTATTTCTACAGCTATTCTAATCAGAATCTTTAGGCTGCGCTTCACTGAAAATAATAAACCTTAATAATTACCAGAGTGCAGACTAGTTAGGTAGCAGGTCTTTCAAACCAGCTTCGCAAATGGTTGATTTTCAAAGGAAGATACAAACGTCGCACATCTGTCACATCCAGGCAGTATGAAAAGAATGCTCTCTGCTGCCAAAACATTGCCTGATATTGTGGGACTCTTTGAGAATTTTAATTAAAATAAAGTAATTTAAAAGGATTGCATTAGAGCTTTTTCTTTCTTTACTGCCTGGAAGTGACGCATGTGTGATGTTGTACAACTATTTAATATCATCAGCCACCTCAGAGATAACAGTAATTTGCACTTCAAAAGGGTCTTTTCAGCTAAAGATCTCAAAACATTAATTAATCACACTGCACAATGCTCCTTTGATGAAAGTATTATTATCCCCATTCTACAGATGGGGAAACTGAAGAGCAATGACTTGTTCAAGGTCAGTGATAGTGGGAATTACTAATACACTCTTAGATTTTCCTCCATCGCTCTAACATCAGGTCCCAACTTTTGAAAGTGCATTAGTGTGCGCTTTTCCTGTTAGTGCCTTCCTTCTCCATCATGGCAGCATCTTTGAACAGATGTTTAGAGGAAGAGGGATACAACTTCCAGCACTGAGGACTCCATCTCAAAAGATCACCTACTGCTGAGGGCGAACAGCAGGTACAAGTATTAAGCCATATCCAAAGAAGGATGGTGGCAGAGTGGGTGAGAGCCTGCACGGTGGAGCACAAAGGTCAGAGGAGGACAAAAATACATACCATTATTAGAGAAAGGTAAGGCAATTACAGGATCATCATAACTGGTCTATCATACCACTTTTACTTCTGTGCTTTATGTCTGGAAGAGGAATCACTCCTCCAATGCTACTTATTTCTACAGATCTTATCTGTAGAAATAAAAGGTATGTGGTTCTGAAGGTACGATTTTGATTTACTCTGAATAAATATGCACGTTTTCCATTTGCAAAAGTCACTGGACATCTTTATATAAAATAGAGTTAACTTGTACCCATCATCTTTTCACAGGGGTCTACCAAGGGACAGAGGGGAAAACTCATGAATCAACATAAAAAATCATATAATTCCTCTTGTATTCAAAGCTTCTAAATGAGCAGCTGTATTATTTCTCCAGTTTCAGATTAGATGGATGCCTCTTCACCTCTTCACAAATCTTTCAAAACCGGGCACAGATTCTGTACCAGCATTCCCTGGCTTTCTCTCTTCTGTTTCCAGTACTCACAAGCAATGTACAACCGTGCGTCCCTCTCCCCCGTTATATTCTTCCTGCCACTTCTCCACCTGGCGGATGAGCTTCAAGAAGGAGCGTTTGGAAACCGGAGTGTCTCTGTACATGGGCCATCCCAGGAACTGGAACTGCTGCACCATCCGATAGCCGTCTTGGGGCTGCAGAGATTCAGATAACGAGCAGGAAAAATAACAGCATTTTTTTTGGTACATAATTTAGATACTTTCATCAGTGAGGAAAGTTGTTCAAGCAGATCACCGCTGACAAACTACTAATGTAATTTCAACTGCCCTTGAGTTGTTAGAACTTTTAATTTCCAACAGAGTTATTAGAACAACAGGTTTTAAATGGAGTGCTACACAAATAGACTAGAATAGAGCAACGGTACAGCTGCAGGATCAAGCAAATAATTAATTAATATCATAGCAGCAACTTGGTAGCAAAGAGGGAGCTGCAACACAACTTCAATTAGATACCTTTTTTTTTATACGCTTCAGCATTTTGAAGAATGTTTGCGTGCTTCTGTCTTTTTTTACGAGAAAGGTCAAAACCTCTCAAGATATTTTGAAGCAGGAAACATTTAAAAAAACAAACGAAATCCTCAGATGTTTCCGTCTTATAAAAAAAATCTAACTACATTTTATTTTATTGTGTGCTACTGCAGCAGTCAGAACCCCTCTGGTGAAACATTACCGAACAGTTGCTTTATGGTGACTTAAAATAAAAAAGGAGCATAGAACAAGTGTTGGTGGCAGAAAATTACAGTCCTTTGAAAAGGGCATAATAAACACACACGTGAAAACTGTGTTCGTAGTCTAGGATTTGCCACTTCCACTTCTGTGCAAAGTGAGGGCATTTTAGTACCACTTTTAAAATGAGCAACGCACAGAAGTGTCGACATTACCATTTTTCCTCTAGAGTAAGAGGCAATAGAGAGGAGGTAAGATTAACAAGATAAGGGAATAAACCAAAGTGGATGCAGCATTAGGTATGTTCTTCAATGGGTTTTGTCTGCTCTAGGTCAAAATTTGGAATCTACTGATTTCTTGGCCAATTTCTGTTGACTGACGGCCCCTCTTCCCAAAGCGCATCAGCCAGACCCAGAGCCTGCTAAAGCTCACATTAACGTGTCTGGAGATTGTGGTTTTCTGTTGCCACGTTTACTGCAAATGCAAGGCCTTCATAGTGTTAAGGAAGTATCTTGAAGCTTACAGTCTCCTTCCCTGTTTGGATATTAGCATGTTTTTGGGTGTGGTTTTGGGAACTTTCACTCTCCTGAGAGCTACCGGATCCCAGGGCTTTCCTCAGCAGGGAGTGCTGCTTACTCCCAGCTAGGTTCTGCCGTGATCCATACTCCCATCCCTTGGTGGGATGGAAAGAGGTGCCTGGTCTGGGGTGGAAGCTTTTTTCCACTCAGCTTGAAAGACAAGCCTTGTTTAGTCTTCCGTCAAATTTACTGGAGAGTAAAAGCTGGATATGGGAATGTACTTACACATATTATGAAGTGTGATTACTGGGACAGGATCTTCACTAAAGCCTGGGACTGGTATTGAAAAACACGCCTAGTATCGGTGCACAGCTTTCTTCGCATGACACGGGATGCAAATATGCTAGATGGCTAATTTCAAACTGCTGAAAACAGCACTGATTTTGGCATTTCTTGGCTACCATACAATATGAATACTGCATTTATTTCATTTGCATTTAACACACTTGAGATATGCATTAAAATATTTTTTACTTTAATTACACGTAGAAGGCTTTTTCCTCATTGATTATGGTGTGACTCAGTATTGCACCATTGCTTTCAAATAAATAAGCTGAAAAATCAGAATAGTTTAACTTTCATTTTTTGTGATTTGAGTTGAGTCAACTCATCTACTGAGACAGAATTGTTTTGCAAATAACATCCTTACTCTGGCTGCATTATAAATTCGGAATATCCGGCTGATTATGTCTTCTTCTAAATCAGCTGATACAAATTCCACCTGAATAGGACCGTGTCGGTGTACTCCATTTTCTGGCCAGTATTGAGGACACAGCTACAGAAGACCACAAACATAAAAGAACACAGTTAATCACTTTGAATTTCCTGCTGCCTCAATATACTTGTCTAGACTTTTCTTTGTGCTACATTTATTACTGAAATTGTCACACAGTACCTTTGTCTACTACACAGTGCACCGTCTTCCACCCGATGCTTGTACTTGTGCGGAACAAGTTTAAACAAATGCCTTTTCACTTAACTGAACCTGCTATTGCTTGCTGCTGTACTTGCCGTTCTCTGGTATTTGCAGTAACACATTTCTGATGCTCAACATCAATTCTGCAATACATTATGACAAGACGGGTGGATGCTGTCAAATATTACCGTATCTTGGAGACAGCATGAAGCCTAAAGACCAAAGGCCTGGCATCTCCAACTGTCCTGCAAAGTCAGTAATAATTCAAGCTACATCCGAATGTGTGCTTTGTACTATGAAGGGTACATCAGTTCTCCAAACTCAGGACTTTCACATTTCCCCCGTGACCGATGATATCAGCTAATATCAGCACTGCTTTATATTTTCAGCGAATGCTCAATTTCAGCTTACGAATGCTACCTGAAAACGGTAATTATGCTTTCTTTAGTGCTCAGAAAACATTACTTCTAGGTATCTAAAGATCACAAAGTAATATTTCCATTATCTTGCACAATTTTAGTGTCTAATAATATCATGATGGCTTAATCCAGGAACCAATTATCATCTGTGTTAATACTTTAAAGATTAAATCAACACTTTGCAAGGAGGTTTTTGAAGCTAGACTCTGCTTGTCCATTTTTTTCCATAAAAATCTTAATGATTTTTTTTCCCAGGGATATTTAGAGCAGTTCAAACATACAGCTATTGCAAGTGTTCACCAAAATTAAGTATGAACTCATGAAATTTTGTTCGCTTGCAGAAGCATTGATGTAATATTTGGAATTTTATTTCATTCAGTAAAACAGCTGTGGTCTTCATTCTGCTGCATTGCTGTTGGTGATCCAGAGCTGAGCTGACAAATCACATTTACTCCAGATGTTGTTTTGCATTTCTTATAACACTTAGTCCTCAACAAAGCCGTTTAGAGATGACTGCATTTTAGGAAAACATAATCATTTACTACATCAATTAAAAAGAGAACAGGGTCTGATTTGCAGGAGTTCACTTTAACAAGTTAAAACCAGAAATTTCGAGTAGGAAAATATATTTTCATTTATTTTAAACTCTCCACATCATTCAGTCTGCTGAGCAAATTACTTTCCAAATATTGTCTAAATCTTACACAAATTGTTGTTATGAAATGTGCCAGTGTACAGGAAGGCAAAATACAGTGCATACGACTAATGCAAATGCCCGTGCTCAGATCATTTAACATGTGCACACTTTAGCACACGTCTTTCAAATACATAGGAATAGTGTTCTAACAAGGCTTTGAAAAATGCTTAACTGATAATAAGCAGAGCTGTTTGCTGGAGCTGTTTTAGGAAGCCAAGGTTTTCACGTTCTAAAGAAACCAAAAGCATTTAGGGCTGTGCATTTTGCATCCACGTGATGCTGGCAACTCTCTGTAAGTCAGAGTCACTGTGAAGGGTTGAATTTCATTTCCCAATAGAGCATAACCATCCACCTAAACTGTAATATCTAAACAGAACTGTAAACACTCCATATATACATAAATAATAATGATAACAGTAATTATTTCTAAATCTGAATGTAATGCGTGTTTATAATAAGCTCTGCCCTCTCTCCACTTCTGTTTGCTCTGAGGGTTTTGAGATTTATTCCTAATGAAAAGATTGTTACTCACATTAGAAGGAAAAGGTTGAACATGTTGCAGAGGCAGGTGCATTAACTGCATATCCCAATAGCTTTCAAAAGACTCCGAGGCTAAGAAATTCTTGAAATAGCCATGCACTATTGTAAATTCAAAACACAGCCTACAAATTAAAAATACTCTGTTCAGCAGTCCCTAACAGTCTGACTCCCTTGAGTCTTTCCTTATTCACTCAGAAAATAATCTTAGACTCATGAATAAAAGTTTTGTCTTTCATTTCTATTTTTCTCCCTGTAGACAGTTAAGGGCTTAGAATCAGAAATTCAGTCTTTAAAATAGCGTGTGGAATTCCTACACAGTCCTTTGAAACACAAAACGGAAGAATTAGAATGTTTTAAAAACAAATTCTTCATGTTAAAAAGAAGTAAGAGGAAACATTTTTCTAAGTGTGTGCAATACTCAACAAAGTTGAGAAGATTCTTGATCATATGAAGAATAAAAATGACATGCAGTCTGCTATAAAAAATAACAACTGCTTTTAAGCAATAATTAGCAAATATTCACACGTTAAGAATCCAGATTACCACCACGTTATTCGGCTGGTGCAGTTTGTGGGACCAAGGAAACTGTATCTGTGTAAGAACCTGGAACTGCGCAGTTGCGAGCCAGGCTCTCGGACGCCCCGTGATTAATGCTAGTGATTAAAGTGCCAAACCAGTAGGTACGGTTTTCCAATTTTCTGAAGAACACGTACAGCATGCACAACTCTTTTGTAAGGTAATTACATTCCCCCATACATTTTGTTGCCCTGTTTTCTCTTCCGAAGGATGCTTAGTCTCCAATCTTGTTTAGTTCCTATCTCCTTGCTAACAATGTCGTTTTGTGCCAAACATAACACAGATGTTCACACTGGGAACACCTGTCCTCTGGGAAGCAGACCCAGGTCATTGACCAACATGTTGTTGGCTTTTGTCTGTGACTTTTGGTTATTATTAGCATGTTTCAAACTTGAGTCAGAATTCTACAACCATCATTTTTGGTTTTTAGCGGCTCTTCCCAAAGCATGTTCTCTTATCAGAATAAATTACAGGCGCATGCACGTATGTGTGTATGCATTAACATTTTGGTGGAGAAGTTGCTGATGGTCGGATTTATTCATCTTTCC
>NW_009615771.1:144734-153805 GCF_000690535.1 Cariama cristata | reverse complement strand
TTCCCTATGTCTATCTGCAAGCTACAAATCAGTTTTTTAGTATTTAACGTTTTATAAAACTAATTATGTCCTAAAGCTGTTCTGAAATGCTGAGGCACTAGCACGCCTCTTGAATGGAGCAGTTTTCTGGACTTACTTGTGCAGGATCCACGTCGTTCAGCATCACTATTGAAGTGCAGTGATAATCTAGGACCAGTCTCCAGAAATCTTTGACAGTGTTTGGTAAGGGATGCTGCGTAACTATAAAAGCTGACGGTTGCTTGTAGCTCTGCAAAGAAATAACGAGAGGGTGAGAAGAATGGTGAGAGATAAAGATTCATTTAGCAGAAAGCCAGTCATAGCCCCAAGACTTTGGGACTGAAAGCATTATTCCTATTCTCTATATAATTAATACATTGTTTCCAGCTCTTTCCTGAGATCTTATATGCTTCAAAGTTAATAAACTGTATTTGGGCAGAACAGAACTTCTGCAGATGTTGTATTTCTGAAATGTACTTTATGTCACAGGAATAGAGTAAAATCATCAGAGGTTTTTGCCTCCAGTGCAACTCCTACAAAATTCTGAGCAACAGTTTTGTTCTGAGATGTTAATGGACAGATTAATCTTGGCTGTCTGCACTGACCTGTTAATTTGAATGATGCCCGTGAAAGGAAATACCTAGTTATTTTTCAGAAATATTGTTGACATTTTGGTCTACCTGACAGCAGTGAGGATACCCAGGGAATAAATTTCCGCGCTCTTTGGTTTTTTTACCACCAGAGTATGTCGTTGACGGAGCTGTTTGGTGGAACGGTTCCACGGTGGATCTCACAGCAGCATTTTCACTTGCGTCCTCCTGAGTGCTGAGGGCCAGCGGGGCCGTACTGGGGCACTTGTTGGGAGGGGTTGCCATTGCCTCCGTCAAGGAGGGCAGGGAGGCCTCTGCATGCCTTCAGCTGAAGTATTTGTACCACGACAAATACGATCTGATTAGCTATTTGCATCTTTCTTTCAGAGACAGTCACTGAAGAGACCACAGAAAATGAATCCAATGTCTTGTGGGGTGCAGACGAAGACAAGCAAGCTTTCAGCTCTTTGTTTTGGTTTCAGCAAACTGCAACCCGCAGGTATTGATGTGCTGGTGCCTCAGCCAGCTGCCTTCTACCCTACTGGTCCTGTCTTGCTGGAAGGTGCATGCAGACGAGAGATGCTCAAAGGCCTCTCCATTACTTCTTCAGAAGCCCCAACAGTTTTTTAGGGAAAAACCATTCTCAAATTCATTCTGATACTGAATGAAAATCATCCTTGCTAGCCCTTTTGCTTGAAGTGAGCTCCAAAGGCTTACCTGAGGTGACCTGACTGCCGCTCCGCTGATGCAAGTGGAGAGGGTGAAATGCATCCCCTTGCCTGCTGGGGACTGAGCGTTCAGAGAGGGGGACAAGTGTCTGCTCCTGTCCGACAGCGCAGGGACATTGCAGGAGCCGGGCTAGGGCACTGTGGGTGGAAAGCAACCCAACTCACCCCCTCCCTCGGAGAAAGGCTTACCTGAGGTGACCTGACTGCCGCTCCGCTGATGCAAGTGGAGAGGGTGAAATGCATCCCCTTGCCTGCTGGGGACTGAGCGTTCAGAGAGGGGGACAAGTGTCTGCTCCTGTCCGACAGCGCAGGGACATTGCAGGAGCCGGGCTAGGGCACTGTGGGTGGAAAGCAACCCAACTCACCCCCTCCCTCGGAGCCTTTTGCCCAGCCACGATTTCGGATCCATTGTTTCAACAGTGAAGAAGGGAAGCATTCTCAAAGCAAATACTGAGGCACTGCTCTTTGTGAGCAGTAATTTACAGAAGAAAACAGTACTGGCAAGGTTGTAAATTGCAGATCAAATAAGTGTCATTCGAATATGAAATGTTGTTGACCTACTGTGAGAACCTAGAGAAGTCACCTAAACTTTTTTTCTCAGTTTCTCTACATAGATAAACATAAAGATAATACGCCTACCTTTTCACAGGAGTGTTTTGAACTTAGGCTTATTTTAGGAAAATGCTTTGAGAACTTGGAAGGAAAGAAATGCAAAAACTGCTATAAACTGTTATTACTCTAGCTTCACTTTTCAAAAAGGCCATTTACAATGTGTTCATTCTTTACTAACCTCTGTTTTCTTCTTGTTTATGTGTTTGACAACCGTAATTACTATAGCTCTAAATTGTCAAAGATCGGCTATAAATATCTACAGACTGTAAAGGTGGTTTAAGTGTCTTTGTACTGATATTCTATTAGGAGGCTTAGAATTACCATAGCTGCATTAGAAAAAAAAACCCACGCACACACACGAAGAGGAACCATTCATTCAAACAGAAATAAACGGAAAGACTGAAGTAATGGCTTGTGTACTATCTTGTGCTGACAGACAATATTTTTTTTTTGTCAATTACTGTTTAAATTAGAAACAAAGGGAACTGAAATACCACTGCAAACCTTATTATCCTATTTAACTGCCTTAGTGTCTTAATAGGTAACTCTTTTTGTCCTAGGCCACATGGTTAAAAATTCAAGCACTAGGGAGAAATCCAGACACATTTAATTTATTAAAACTCCCTGACTTGCTTTCTGAGCATGGCTTTGGAACCCTGGCTGTGACATAACATATGTGTGATCCTAAATGTACTTGGGAATTTAAAGATTTTGTGCCATGTTTTTGGAAAACAAGCCAGAGGGGTTTCAGTCATCTCATGCTGACTCCACTTTCTGGCATCGAGCAGTTTGGAGGGCTGCTTATTCCCTTTTTATTATTAACGATGTAGTGGAGACTTACATCCATCAGTGCAGCATTAATGTAGTTACTGCTCTCCCCATCTATCGTTATGAGGAAAGGCAGGCATCTGTCTGGAGGCAGAACATCCATACAGCGATTCTTTTCATGATTTCGTGGTAGAAGTGCTATGCTGCAGTCTTCTACACGCAGTGTCGGAGTCACCATATTTAAAGTCTTTCAAAAAGAGTAAACAATACAACAGAAAAATTAACACAGCAGTGAAAGCATCCCAAAATATTTAAGAATAGATCAGCTCAGCATTCAGTTTCAGTGCAAATCAATATGCAGAGAAATGAAAACACATCGCAGTCAGCAGGGTTTGGAAGGAAAAAAATCCTGGAAGCATACAGATCAGAAAACTAACCTCAAAGACAGCTGCAAGGTAACCTGCCTTCCAGAGGAAGGGTAGCGGAAAGAATCAACATACTTCCCGTGAGTAAAAAGATTTTACTACTACCCCATTGCATTCTTTTAAGATTTAGCATAATTCAGTAGCAATTAGTGACACGTTATGTTCCCTTTTTTGCAGTCTTTCCCTCCCAAGCCTGGTCCAAAATTCACATGGTTATAAGCAAGCACTTAAGCAGAAGTCTTTAGTTTAGCTGAATTGTATAGCTTCTAGGTAATGCTAGCCACAACTTACCCTAAATTCCTCTTTGATCTGGCTGGAGTTAGTTTGAGGATCCAGTTTATTCATTTCATAGTAAACCGACCTAACTTGAGAAGCTGGAATAGATGTGTCCCCACAAAGACAGGCTTCCAGGATAGCATCATGGATGAATACGTACTGTTCCTGGTAAAGCAATTAAAATTACTGACACAGACAGCATACCCTATTAGTGTTTTGCTAAATAAAAAATAACAGCTAATGTGGTTGCCGCTAATTCTCTCTGACCTTACCAGCACTGAAGCAAGACCTGAAGGAACAACAGCAGTTCATAAAACTTTATCCCACTCATTTAGAAATTAATATAGAAGGATTGACTCAAACTAGTGACAAGTACAAACACAAGTGCAGCAACGCTCCATAGCAAAGCTCAGAATGTTTCTGGCCTCCGCATTCCTCTGCACAGGTCTGTAGGTGCTGTCACGTAACTGAGCCTCAACAAGAGGTACTCCAGAAGGAATCCTCCCCGGAGGGGAAACACTCATGATTTTCCTTTTTTTAAAAAACCATTGTGAACCTTAAATGCAGCATAACTGTGCACTTGTTTGGGCAGCGATCCTTCAGGTTTGCGAGTGGATTATTTTCTGCATATGACTGGATAAATGACCTTCTGGATGGTGCCAACCACAAAGGCGCTCTAGTCTTAAGGGCTAGAGGAATATTCTTTTCTTGCAAAGCATAAGGCCGTATTCCAGTAGATTAACAATACCTCGGTCTGCACCATGTTAACTCGCCGAGATCGAAGCTCTCTCACACAATTGTATATGTCTACAACGCCTTCTCTTTCTGCCATATCTAGCATGATGTCAATAACAATGAAGCATCCAGTTCTGCCAGCACCAGCACTAAAGTAAAAGAAGAGCACAGTTAATGTTCAGCCATGTATTGGAAAATGTAAAATGCAAGGGTTCATCTCGCAGGTGCTTGATCAGTGGGATGATTACTGCAATTGAGCCTTGCGTTCAGCCATTTGCAGAATTTCAGACTCAATTTTTCCATTCTTGTATATATTTTAGGTATTAAGTTACTGTGGGCAGAGCTCCAGTGGCTTCAGCAACCTGTGTGGGGATTATACAGTACAGGAGAAGCAAAGTAGGTCCTGAGTTTAGTGGACAACTCAACGGAGGGATTTCTGTTCTGTATCTACCTGCAGTGAACAACCAGAGGGCCAGCGTTTGGTGGGCTCTTGGATTTGACCTGCCGCACGAATCCCAGCAGGCCTGTCGCGTGGTACGGCACGCCGTGGTCTGGCCAGCCAGTGAAGTGAAACTGCCGAATCTCTTGAATCTCATGAGCACCTCTCTGTTGAAAAGACAAGGGTTGAAAAAGGAAAAACAAGCTGGAATGTGAAAGGAATTGGACAAGCGACATCAGAAGAATGTAACTTCAAAAGCCTGAGCTTTGCTGAAAAGCACCCACTCCCGACCAACGCAATCGTCCAGACTGGAGAGCGCCGCGCAGCAGGAGAGCAAGCGCAAAGGTTACGTATCAACTGGTTTCAAAGCCTTACAACAAAATTGAGTAATTTAGCCCTAGATTGGATGGAAGCTTTTGGCAACAAGATAGGTGTTCATTTCTATATTTAAGCACTAGGTTGCTGTGAAAGCTATGGCCTTAAGATGCATGCCATGATCCCAGAACAGGTCAGCAGCAAGGCTGTGAACATATAGCACAGATGACATTTTTTTTCCCACTGCTCTCCACAGGAGTTTTGCTGTTGAATTGAAGGAACTACAGCTTCAGCTTAACTTTCCTTATCATTTGCCTCCATCATTGGTCTGAAAGAAACAGCTGAATAGTACGAAACCTTTTTGCACCTCCAATCATAGGGGCTGCCTTTATTGCCCTCCACATGCTCACCCTTC
This sequence comes from Cariama cristata, assembly GCF_000690535.1. Classification (NCBI taxonomy): domain Eukaryota; kingdom Metazoa; phylum Chordata; class Aves; order Cariamiformes; family Cariamidae; genus Cariama; species Cariama cristata. Next base: position 148,484 of record NW_009615771.1, on the reverse strand, counting down.
AAGTGATCTGCCACAGTCTACACGGAGATGGATATGGTGAGACAGGTATGAATGAGAAGCCGATCGTGTAAGTAATTTCCCATGTGACTTTCTGGAGCAGTCTGGATATGAGAGGTGTGTATGCTAAGTTTGATTTTCTTAGTGCTTGTATTTCCCCTTCCCCCTCTAAAAATGTAGCTGCCAGTATTTTATTCTCATTAGAAATCCACAGACCGGAGGCCATCATACATATTTCATAAGCAAACAGCAAAATTATGACATATCATGTCTAGGCTGGACTAAATGTCAGTGATATTAATAACTGGTGGTTTACAGTTTTTCGTCTTAAAGATGTATTTCCTGTCTCGAGCTGGTTTGCATATAAAAGGTCTAATTCTCTTTGCATAATGAAGTAATATAAACTTCCTAATTTATTGCTAGTATGCAAATTAAGAGTCCGGGATTTTCAATGGTTGAGAAATTTTGGCCGTGCCAGTGCTACATGGCGGGAGTGGGCTGGTGTATCTTGGAGTCCTGAGGCTCTGACAGCTCAGGCTGGGGGTCTGTGGAGACCGGGCATCGGCTCAGAGGAATATCCACGCTCACCTCCCTCGGAAACTGCAGCACAAAAAGGCAGGCAAGGGAGAAGATGAAAAGCATATGCAGCACTGGTGTAGACTGAGGAGATGACACCCTTGCAACAGAAATGACCTTCTATCCTAAAAATCAGTTTTAAAACATATTGAATCCAGGAACTGACAAAGTAATTTGCATTTTAAGACAGTCTAGCAAACACATTCAAATACAATTTGGTTTCTGTACTCTGGGGATTTTAGAGTGTGTTAGTTAACACATCTTTTTGCTACTCTAAGCAAAGCCTCCAACTCTGTAAATAGCTGTGCGTTGGTGGGGTATCCACGTCCCAAACACTTTTGTGTCGCTCGTAACAACTGCCCGCAGTCCCACAAGAAACAAAGATCCCATACAAAAAAGCAATGCCATGAGTATGCAAGCTGAGGACTGACACGAGTACAAGTACTCCCCCCCGCGCCCCTCGCCATCCTTCATGCTGTACACAGCCTTGATTTTCAAGCCATTTACAAAAAATGAACTGCCCCTCCAAACCAGCGTTGTTGCTGTGCAGATCAGGGTACGGCCTGTGTGTCCTGTGCATTAGTTTTGAAAATGCTGTCTGTCACGCTGACTGCATTTTTCTCTGTTGTTGGCAACACTCAGCTACTTAGAAAACATTTTGCATATAGGGTACTTTTATAACGAGATTGCTTATTATACCTACAAAAGAATGATTTTCATGTCCGTAACTTCCCTGCTGGTTTCTAAACCCAGAATAGCAACACAACTGCATGAATCATAAAAGCATACGCTCAGCTTGGAAAGACTGTGGTTTTTACGTTTTCTTTCAGCTGAAACAAACAGAAAATGGTGTACATTGCTAACAAACCCTAGGATGTTGCAAAATGCTAGAAGTACTGATGGTGCTGCTGTATGTTACTGCCTGAGTAATTCATCTGAGTTAACGGTTGTGCTGTAAAGGAACTGCTCCAAAGGAACTGCTCACGCACACAACGTAAAGCGTATCTAGGAAGTGGTCTTCAGAATCAGAGTGTAAATTTGGCTTCAATTTCCTTAGCATTATCTCCCTACTCCTCAATAATTTCCAAACAAATAAATTTCTAAATTTTATTTCAGGAGCAGGTATGAGATGTTCATCAGCAAATAGAAAAGATGGTCAGAAGGGACTTCTGGAGGTCTCCAGTCCAACCTCCCACTCAAGAGTGGGTCTGTGGCCAACACTCGATCTGTCTAGCTGAGCCCTGATGACCTCCAAGAATGAAGATTCCACAACTTTTCTGGGTAACCTGCTCCAGCACGGCACTACCCTCCTCCTGAAGGAGTTTGTCCAGCACAAACCTTCCATGCTGCAACTTCTTGGCCATTGCCCCTGGTTTTGCCATCCACTACCACTGAGAAGAATGAGGAGAATTCGGTGCCCCTGATTTTCCAACCATCTTTGAAATAGGTGCAGGCTGCAAATAGATCTTCCTTACCCCTCCTCCTCATCTCTACCACACCGAACAAGGCCGGTTCTCTTAACTTCCCCTTGCAGCTCCTGTGTCCTACATCTTTAATCAGCTTGGATGTCCCAGGATGTCACAGCTTGTACTGACACATGGGGTTAGTCCACCTCAGGCACAGAACTTTGCATTTTTCCTTGTTGAATTACTAAAGTGTCTGTTGGCCAAATCTTCAAGTCCTTTGGAACTGAGGCTCCAACCTTCAGTGTCTCAGCACCATCCTTCATTTTTAGTATTATCTGCAGATTTGGTCAGGGCGCACTCGGTCTCATTGTGCAGCTTGTCTTAGAGAGACTGAAAAGTATCAGTCCCAGCAGATCAGAAGTATAAACTTGAGAGAATTATGGTGGAAGAGATGTACAGACTTGACCTTCCATACCATTGGAAGAGTTAAAAAATATGGCCAATAGGGTAAAAACAAATGTACTTTACTCAAACTACACTGACATTGCTTTTAAAGGCTCACTGAAAAACTACCAACTATTAAAAAGCAGTGTCTAAATGAAATCTTTTCAGATGGAGTTTTTTTTTAAGAAATAAAATGTTTAGTGCCTTTTATCTCTATCTGTTCTAATGCACTTATTCAAGACAGTTTGGTTATGTTCAACTGTAAAATCCTCTAGGTCTTTTTTTCCAGTCCCAGTTAAGAAATGAAAAGCTAACATCAAAGCATGGGCTTAAAATTTGCTGAATAGAAATCAACCAGTGCTTCATCTACTTCAAAGTGTAGCCACTGTTTCTCATCTGTTTATTAAAAATATCTAAATGCAAGGAAACAACAGGCTTGAATGAATTCGATGTACAATATGTATAGTGGTAAACATGATACAATATTTCAGTTCATTCAAACTGCATAATTCTATTATCATTACCCTCAGGTTGCTGTATTGATGCATATTTAAGTACTAGATTGAAGAATAAAACAGGAAAAAACCTAATTCCTTTGTTATAGTGGATGTATGTACAGAGACCCTGTTGGGGTCTTCTTGGCAGTTTCATCTACCTGCGTGGAGGATTCTTTGATGCTAAAGATGATGTTCATCAAAACCATAACTGAATACTATTTCATCATTAGATGGTACTGCAACTAAATCAAAAGGAGTTTTCTAAGCTAATTAGTTGACAGTCTACTCGTGGTGATACTGACAGAACGTTACTTCAGTGCGCCATTAGGAATAACAAGTCTTCCAAAGAGGCCCTTTCCTTGTTGTTCTGCAACGCAAATGAGTCTTGATATATACAATTAAAACACTTCTGTCCTTCAATGGAGTCTGAATAAAACCCCTGAATAGACACAAAATGCGTGACATGCTTCAGCACTGACTGACCCTGCTTGTTCTCACTTTCAGTAAGTACCTTATTTGTTAATTGTACATTGTCCATATATTGTAAGCTGTTTGGGAGAGCTACAAGAGCTAGTGAGCACCAAACAAATCTGTGCATTATTCTAAGTAATACAACACACTGATCAGAATTCTCCATATACAGACAGATTCCACACGAAAAGTGAAATTGCCTTGAGGAGAAAGTTTGTGACAACTATGTCTCTGCAGACCAGGAACACACCAGCCCAACAGAGAACAGTGTTCTCCACCATGGACTTCTGAATAATGGTGCTGTCAGCCCCCGGTACAGACAGAAAATGATTGTGGGGAACATAAGATGGGAAAACAGC